>NW_025109975.1:584666-593220 GCF_011392965.1 Frieseomelitta varia | reverse complement strand
TTTTTTTTTCCATTGACGTTGGGCGTTGAAATTTGAAGGAAGCTGGATCATTCTCGGCATTTGAGGATTTTTATTATATAGTAATAATTTATAATATATTATATATGTAAAATATATAAATAACATGTTACATAATATATATCATATATGTAATTATATAATAATTGCTCAGATTTTTCGAATTTTCAATCTCCAGATTTTCATGTTGAGATTTTTCAAAATTACCGTTGGAAGTCTTTAATCATTCGAGCGTTCAACGAAATTGTCGAAAATTTAACATCGAATGAGAACAAGTTAAGATAAATAATAAAATAACCCTAGATTTTTAATGTTAATATAATAATAACATTTTTAATATAATAAATAACATAAATATAATAAAATGACTAATAAATGAATAATAAAATAACCCTAGATTTTTAATATGTTAATATAATAATAAAATTTCTAATATAATAAATAACATAAATATAATAAAATGACTAATAAATGAATAGTAAAATAACCCTAGATTTTTAATATGTTAATATAATAATAAAATTTCTAATATAATAAATAACATAAATATAATAAAGTAATCCTAGATTTTTAATATGTTCATATAATAATAACATTTTTAATATAATGAATAACATAAATATAATAAAATGACTCTAGATTTTTAATATGTTAATATAATAATAACATTTCCAATATAATAAATAACATAAATATAATAAATCCTAGATTTTTAATATGTTAATATAATAATAACATTTTTAATATAATAAATAACATAAATAAAATATCCCTAGATTTTTAATATATTAGTATAATAATAACATTTCTAATATAATAAATAACATAAATATAATGAAATAACCCTAGATTCATAGAAGCTCACGTAAAAAATATTCTTTATAAACGTGCCTAAGAGATTTAAAAAAGAAAAAAAAAGAAAAACGATTATAACGATTTTCTCATTTGGTCGCGAACGAAAGTGAAAAGCTTCCAGAGAGATCGTCTAACGATGAAAAAAAAAAAAAAAACGCGTATTAAATTACGACTGATGATAGCGATCATTCTTCGAGCGTAATGTACCGCTGTCGTGGATTTCGTAACGGCGCGGATGCCTGTGATAGAAAATATTGTAAAATCGTGGCTGTTGGAATTGCAGAAACCGCGTGCATTGACGTACCGAACGAGCGCACTTTGCGGTGGAACGAACTTTACAAAGGATCCTTTTTTTTTTTCTGCCTCCACCTCCCACTCCCTTCTCTCATTCATGTTGTACAAGTGGAAAAATAAATGTTGGGGAGGGAGGGGGCACGCCCGTGCGCCGACAATCTGCCTCGAGAGAAATGGATATCGAACGATTTCAATTTTGGTAGCTGCAACTCCGTTTTTCCTCCAATTGTTTCCACCTCCTCCCCTCCTCGAATTTTCAGTTCTCGCGTTTCTCGTTTTCTTCGCTGTGCGTAAGAACGTTGCCATTTACCGTGCAACTTCATAAATTAAGAAAGTACTACGAAAAATTAATCATCAAATTTCTTTGCATCTGAAAGTTTCCCATAAACACGTAAAAATCTAGTTACGACCAATTGAAAAATAAATTTCTCTCATCGATAATGCAGCGTGGCGATTAACCCGTCAAATGTTTAGTTGTATAATCATGTTGGATAATCTTGCAATTAACAATCGAATAATTGGTTTGGAGATTCGAAAAGGATAACGTATTGTGATATATTGAGTAAATGTATCGGAGATAAATGCATTCTAAACCTTGTGAGTGTCGCACACGTAAGTCGCTTGCGCATAATTTTACAATCGGTAATAAAATAATTGATGATAAAATAATAAAAATAAAAATAATAAAAATAATAATTATAAAATAAAAATAATAAAATAGTAATTGATAATAAAATAATTAAAAATAATAATGATAAAATAATAAAAATTGGTAATACAATAATTAAAAATAATAAAAATTGATAATAAAATAATTAAAAATAATAAAAATTGATGATAAAATAATTAAAAATAATAGTAATTGATAATGAAATAATTAAAAATAATAATAATAAAATAATAAAAATTGGTAATAAAATAAATAAAAGTAATAATAATAAAATAATAAAAATTGGTAATAAAATAAATAAAAATAATAATAATAAAATAATAAAAATTGGTAATAAAATAAATAAAAATAATAATACTAAAATAATAAAAATTGGTAATAAAATAATTAAAAATAATAATAATTGATAATAAAATAATTAAAAATAATAATTCAAACTGGTCAACATACTATAATATATGAAAAACCTCATTCAGTATCAAACTTTCAGACTTCTAATAACTTTGAGCACGGAAGGAGCTAAAGTTTTCTTGAAAGAAGAAGAAAAAAACATTTAATCGGACGAAGAATGAAACGAAGGTAAAACGTTTCTGAAAAAGTTTTCAATCGATCCATTGTTTTTGTTATACGTGTTAAATTCAAATTAAACGTTACTTGTGTTACAAATTTTTCGTCGCTGTGTTGCATCTTTTCCTTTTATTAAAGTTTCCTTTAAGAATCGTTACGTAAGGGGAACGTTGCTGACTCATTGCGCGTTTAGCAGAAACCCGACGTATGTACGTACATACAATGAGCTCTTTTCTCGAAGCAGAATTGAAAGGAACGCTGGTGTGCGCGGAATAGAAGGACTTGGGTCGCGAACGAATTCGTCGATCGACGACTTCGATCCTGGCTCGATACGTACGATCAATTTCAATCTGCGATTTATATCGAGATGCAGGTGTACAACAGCATAATGATGCACTGTGATTGTAACCACCGTTCGTTGGTACTTTATATTCGTGGTTTTTTTTTTTTTTTATTTTAACTTGTTTCATGCCTTAATTTCTTAATTCTTCTCTCAACTAACATAAGCTGCGAAGTAAATATTAATAAATTTATTAAGGAAATGAAAATTAAGAATGAATTTATTGTTCATTCATTCAGTCATTCAATTTGTTCAGTTATTTATTATTAACTGAGATACCTTGATTTTTATTTGCATTATTATTGGCAATTAAGTGTGAACATCGTAGTGTCTGCGTTACTTTTAGTTTGATTTAGAAAAATGCAATTCAAGTTGCAATTTTTCTCTGACATTTTTTTATCCTACTTGTGTTAACTTACTTGTGATAATGTAATGCATTTGTAATCTTATCGTGCAATGATTTATAGCCTTTTTACAGTGCCGTGAAATTACACTATAAAGTCGTGCAATCAAGTTTAGTCAGAGCATGTGTTGTTAGCTTCATTACGCGAAGAGCAATCTCGTGCTAATGAGGACTGGAGATACAGTCTCTTAAATGCACGAATCTCGCACTAAATATCGAAGGGTTGGCTCACTCGCATGCTTGAGTCATATTCATTAAATCAACAGCACCTAATCTTACCCAATATAGTTGAACGAGATGGCCAATTTACTCACGAATTCATTTTTAACCTTAAGTCGAACAGTAAAATTATTATCTTCTGTGTATGTATTTTTAATTTCACGACTCGTAAGTTTCAATTTGAAAATGTTGCAGTATCAGAATGAGAATGTAAATATTAGAACAGCATTGTCTAAAAATAAATATATATTAGAATGAAAAAAATAAATATTATATAATTATTAAATATTATAAATAAATATTAAAATGAAAATAATAAATATTAGATGAAATAGATCGAATTACTTTTAATTCTGAAACTTTCTTTCTTCTTTACAAACAAAAAAATAAAAAAGTTGCCTTTAGGAAAAGATTTTTCCTAATAATTGAAAGTCTTTGAGTGATTTTATATCAGGTTGAGTAATTTATTCCCGCATTTCCTTTTTAAAAGAAATACAAAATGTATCCAATCGAGTAATAATTTGTTTATTCTGCTGTTCTGTAAACGTGCGTTTCGTACCGAAAAATTCGGTTACATGTTTCTCACATTCTTGAAAAATATAAAGCTACATTTTTACATTTTTATACAATGCTTTTATAATTTTCATTCTTTATCAATTCTTGCGACATACTGAAATTTATACATTAAATAGAGCCCTACGATTTTATTGTTGCAAAATGATTATGAAACGCACAGTGTTCTGTACGAGGAAGGCTGAATTCGTAATTCCTCAATTATTCTTTCGAATTTATTTCATCTCGTCTCCTTTATTTAAGAGCCATTTTATTTAGTCAAATTATTTAATGTCTCGTAGCTTTCATTGTCTGAAAATGATTCTTTAAATGCTTTCGTTCGTTATCAGCAGGTTAATACGACGATAATGCCAATCGGGAGATTATTGCATCGTCATTAAACAGGTTGAGCCGAATACATTATTATACTTTACGTATTCCTCGTTTCGTACATCGCATTATTTTCCCATTTTGCAAGTACTGACGCAATTGTATAATAAACGCAAACGAATGCGAGTAATTTTATCGTAAACGCGTTCGTTCGTTCGTTTGTTTCGTCGGCTTCCGTGTGCGCATGCTGCTCCGAACGTGACATAATCGTTCGCATGTAAGTAACGCACGATATAGCAAATTTGAAGTTGAAACTTGCTGAAACTTGAACAAGTTTCGATCGAATATCTTGAGGGTCAATTCGGTAAATACAATCTGAACTGACTTGACGAAAAAAATGGTACTCGCACGTCAATTACAGAAATCAAAGTTCCTTCGAAGCGTGTTCTACGAGTAGGAAAATTAAACAACGTTTTACATATAAGTATTTTGAGAAAGAAATTATTTATATTGTATGTAAATATTTATATAATTATATATACTATATACTGTACTATACTGTACCACACTATATTATATATATAATATATAATATATAATATATAATATATACCATACTATACTATACCATACCATACTATACTATATATATAATATTATATATTATATATATAGTATATATATAATATTATATTATAATATATATAGTATATATATATTATATTATTTATATTATATCCATAAATATTACAATATATTATATTATTATATAGTATATTATATACTATATAATAATGTAATATGTTGTAATATTTATGGATATAATATAAATAATATTTATTTAACGAAAATTATGATAATTGAACAACAAATAATTAAACAAGACAAATTATTTTAAAACAACACGAGTCAACAACTCAAATAAATTCTTTTAAGGACACAATTGACACTTTTTAACAGTTCTCTTTCAACGCTCGACTCTCACGACTCTGGTCCTTTTTTTTTTCAAAAAAGAAATGCGCTCTGCTATGCCTACGTTGGACACATAATCTCACATCACATTCGTATTTTATATGATCAACAAACAGGCCATCTGTTATATTTAAGCAATTTAACTAAAATCAGATTAATTATAATAACCGACAGCTGATAATAACCGATGCTACAATATTTTATGTTACAGTAGTGAATTACATTACGATAAATAATTGTTTTATGTCTTCTATGCTCGTAGACGCTTTATCGGACAGCTGTTTAATGAAAATGTATTTGACGCGATAACGGCTTGATTTTCTTTTAAAATGGTGAAACAGGCATTATCTTCAACAATGGATAGGTCAAGGAAGCCCACTTTAGCCTGCGAGATTACCAGATGATACGCCGTTAAGCGTTCGTTTCTCTAGAACCTGAAAAGAAAACGTTACAGTGATTAATACGTGTTCGAAATTAACCCCTCGTTGTATTGTATTTCGTATACAGTCGTGCCATGAAAACCATTTTTCTTTTTTTTTTTTTTTTGTATATTATCGTCACGACGTAATTAATATCTGGACGATCTTATAATTGATATTGAGGTTCTTACAATTTTATTATAAAATAATAATATTATAAAAATAATAAGTAATATTAAATAATATTAAATAATATTAAATAATAAATAATATTAAAAAATATTAAATAATAAATAATATTAAATAATATAAAAATAATATTATAAAATAAGCTTGAGCTCGAAGTCTCTATAATGCGTCGTTCACTTTATTCCAAGATGCTTTTGCATTATGCAACGAAGCGAAGACACTTTTCTTGTCTATAAATCCTATAAATTATCGCAGCAAGAAAGTCGAACAATTTTTTTTTCGTAGTTGAATCCGCGATGTATTTGAGAATTGAAACTTCAAAACTTGCCGTACGAAATTTTTCTTTGTCCCAATTTTTCATCCGACTTTAAATATCAGGCGAATGTTAAACGAATGTTACGATTTTTTTTTGAATTTTTGTCACCTAAGGCGAAAAGAAATCATACTTCAAGTTTCCGGAGTTTCACTTTTCACATTCAATCGTGAGAAAAATTTCTCAGTGTCCTTGCGTACCGTGACAATTTATTATTATTTTCGAGAAGAAAATCCACCTGTGATGTAAAAACATTTTTATTAAAATTGAAAATAAAGGCTTCGAGCTTATTATTTTACGATTTTTTTTTTTTCTACAAAATTGTAACAGTTTCAATCGAAATAAATACAGAAACGTAGTTATTTCGATATCAACAGAATCAGGCAGTTAAGGGATTGATGAAAAAATTTAAAAAAACCAGTCTGTGCTGTCGTCTTGCACTTTTGTTACAATTCCTTCTTTTTTTTTTTCTTTTCTTAAACAAGCATTAATTTGTAATTCATTTTTAAAGTTAGCGATTAAAAAGTTCAACTCTAACTTATTCTATCTCAGTGCTAATCGACTGGTTAAAACTTGTAATTTGTAAAAATCGAACTGAAAGGAAATGGGGAAAGTTTATAATAGAATAAATAACAAAATTCTTCTACTCGCGCACTTGCTAATTAGCAAACTCTCTAGAAATGTATAATACATTATAAATGTCTATGAAATTATCGGTCGTTTCTTTGGCTAACTCTTGCAATTTTAACGTTAATTTTCGTTTCGTAGTTTTACTTGTTACTTGTGGCTAAATACTTGTTACTTTCACTTGTTACTTGTGCTTACTATTGATACTTGTGCGTACATTAACAAATACATATGTACATAATGCATAATACACACGTTAGTATGTACTTTTTACTTTTACGTTCGCGAAAAAAAATTCTCCGTTCAAAAGGAAAAGGCTCGGATTCGAATAATCGATATTTTGTCGTTCCTATTTTTTTTTCTTTTTTTCTTCTTTTTGTCCTCCCCGATTCCTCCTTCGGTTAAAATCATTCTCCGTGTAGCTCGTATTTGCTTTGGCAACATGCTGTTTGCCCGGTTAAATATATTTCGTGAATTGCGCCAGCCTCACGACCAATTTGCATTTGAATACGCCGAAAGCAACGGTAACAATTTGTATTTTATGCGCGCGACCTTGTTGCATCGTTTAGCCCCCTCGAGCTGAATGAACTGAACGAAGATACTTTGCTTCCGTGGGTATTTCTTATCGGCGCTCTTAATTGCCGCTGCTTAAAGAAGGAAGACAGAGGAAAAGCTAGTCGCATTTTCGTTCACGGTGTAACGCGTGAAAAGTGTTTGCTCATGTGTTGGCCCCGAATAAGAATAAAAAGTGGCACTAGTAACGAGTACCAATTACTGTAAGAGCGATAAATGTACGGCACTCGCATGAATTGCTGACCGCAAGAGAGAAAGAGAGAGAGAGAGAAAAAAGAGATACTTAAATATTGTTGAACTATCGTCGAGTGTACCGTGTTAACTTTTCGTCGTTCGGTGAATCGAAATAGTAATTGTTTGTAAAAACTCGTATTTTCATGCAAAATAATTTAAATAAAAATAATTCGAAATAATTTTTTATTAAATTTTAAATGAGTGAAAGAAAATAGTTAAGACAGAACTCTGTTTCATAGTTTTTTCTAAGTTTCTGCGTATCATCAATTTTCGCTATTATTTCGATCATCAAATGAACGTTCATACGTGTTTCATAATTAAAGTAAAATCATTGGTTCATTTTTTAGTCAAAAAAAAAAAATCAAACGAAATAATAAGTGAAAATTATTGTTTGAGAATTAATTATTAAAATGAATTCTGCACGATGGTAAATGAGAATCGGTCATCTTGTTGATACATAGTAATCTGACAATAAGAATAAATTTCTTGAAAGATTATTTAAACAAAATATTTATCCTAACTCTTTGAATTGTCTCGTTGTTCGGTTACCAAAAATAGACTTTTTATTTCATTTTGTATTATTTTCTACGAATAATTTTTTATTGCGTTTCACTTCACACTATGATGGAATTATTTGTTATTCAACGAATAAAAATGAAAGTAACCGATTCTTTGGAAATGATTTATTTAATTTTGGGCGCAAGATTTAATATTATATCTTCAAACGAAAATCAGAAATTAGTGGAAGTTATTTCAAATTATATTTCATCTTTACTTGAAATAAAATTTTCTCAAGGACCTAGCATCGATAAGTGATAGTAATCGACTATAAAAATACTACTTTTGCGCTCATTAAATATAAATATAATAATAATTACAAGCAAAAAAAAAAAAAAAAAAAAAATTTTTTTTTTTTTTGTTTTTTTTTCTTTTTTTTGGGCCCGCAATCAGTTGTCTGGTTAAGGCGTTTAATAGAACT
>NW_025109975.1:553879-584656 GCF_011392965.1 Frieseomelitta varia | reverse complement strand
CAAGCAAAAAAAAAAAAAAAAAAAAAATGCTTGCTGTTCTTAGAAAATTGCTAATTTTATGACTTTTTGATATTCCACAATTTACATTTCTCGCACAAGTTTTTGTTTCATTTTAGATCACGAAATTGCAATTCGAGAGAGACTCTGGAATGATCAAATCCCTGGGGGTGTACATTTTCAAGGGTGAACATTTTGCTTCCGATCATCTTCCGTCATTTCGTTCTAGCCACGTACGTAGGTTTCAAGCGCGTTTCGAAGCTTTTATATTTCGGAAAAATATTTCGCAATCAGAAGCGTCTTTGTGCGCAAGGGTTTGCGGCCGTGCGTGCAACTTGCTAAAATTATAGGACATCGGAACGTGCGACGCAACATAGTAATTAACACGTTTGTTTGTGACAGGAAGGGTCTCGAATCCCAAAAGAATAAGTTTGCAAATATTTGCCCGTCACGAGTAGAATAATAATGTCCATGTATTCGCGTAATTTTTTTTTAATTGGAAAGGAGCAGTTTTTTCTTTTTTCTTTTCTTTTTTTCTCTCTTTGCTCGAAGTAAAAAATTGCAAGAGAATTTACTGCGTTTCTCCGCGTCAAGGAAGCAGTATTTTTCAAATTTTCTGCCCAGTTGAGGAAATATTTTTCTATTATTTTTATATCGTTGTTACTTCATTTACTGCTCGTTTCTCGTTAAAGAAAAGATATTTCTAATTTCCTGGACAGTTTATCATTTTATATATATGTATATATAATATTATTTTATATACTTTACATATTTTATTATACTTACATATTTCATACTTTATATATTTATATATATATTACATATTTATATATTTATATATATATTTTACATATATATTTATATATACATATATTTTACATATTTATATATACATATATACATATATTTTACATATTTATATATTCATATATATGTATATTTTACATATTTATATATACATATATACATATATTTTACATATTTATATATTCATATATATGTATATTTTACATATTTATATATACATATATACATATATTTTACATATTTATATATTCATATATATGTATATTTTACATATTTATATTACATTATATATATATATATATATATATATATATATATATATTTTACATTATATTATATTTACACATGTGCATATTTCATTTGTTTGTACACGTCGTATCATTCCGTGTTCTTCTTCTGCTTATGATATTTTTAAGAAACTCGGGGAGAAGCACTCGTTCCTTCAAATTCATGAAAATTACGACGCGAAGATCTCGTCGTTGTTGTAACGTATTTCTCTGTTTGTTATGACCACGACCACGGTAATGATATGTAAATAGCCGTTAGAACGTCTGAGTCGATATTTCGCGAACGGCGGAAAAACCAAGGAACTTTTGCAGTAATGAAAAAAGTCGCGAAGGACTGATAGACATTCACTTAACGGCGACTGATACTTCGCAGCGAAACGCATGTACATATTATCGCCAGTACTTGGGCTATCTGAAAGCAATTCTGCCAATAGTTCACGCGAAAGTATGCGCGCGGTATTTACACAATATCTTGGTAAATTAATCGGTGAACAAGAATTATCAAATGGGCAGTCACCGACGTTGTCGTTTATTCTCTCAACGATTATACAACCGTGTTATCGTGTTACGCGTCTAACCTTCTACGTGCAAACTGCGACCGAATGGAATGAATATACATTCAGTGTCCTCGATTTGTGTCAAACTTTCGCGATTTCTAACAACGGCGCGAACGATTTATCACTTTCGGCTGGAAGACAAATTAATCAGTCTCTGCCGCTCCCGTTTGTAAAATTGGACGGATGTCCATTGAATAGCAGGTTTGAAACGTGAAAAAAAAAAATCGCATCGACGTGTGGCTGAGGAAAGGATTCGAATACACGGTGCAGGAAAATATTCGACGCATAGGTGCGATAAATGTTTTCGACTTATTGTAATATAAAGTACAATTCAGTCGAGTCTCTGCAATTGAATCTTAACGCTAGACCAAAATGGTTCAAAATGACCATTTGAATATTTTTGTTATATATTTTATAGATATGACACAGTATATATTTAAAGACTTGAATGATCCTTCATAAAATACATAAATAAAAGCCTGTGTACCTTGTTGCACTGTAAAGATTTCATATTTCATTTATTTCAACGTCTCTGATGGAGATTTTATACTTTTTGTCGATAATTGTAGTGTTAATGTAGCTAATAGATATTGAATATCAAAGAACAAATGAAATTGTTGATTAGCAGGTCTCTAAAATATGTCTCTTCGTGAAGCATCAGCTATTTGCTAAAAAAAAAAAAAAAAAAAAAAAAGGATACGAAACTTGAAAATACTGAGAATTAACGTTAGATGTACATTTAAAATGGGCGACGTCGTCAATTTGGACGAATAATTGCTTGGTGAGCAATTTTTTGCAAATAAATTCCGCGAACCTTTTGGGCATTAACTGGGCAATATTTTGTGTATTTGACTTTGCTAACGATCGTCGGCCGAAAGCCGCGGTTCCGGTGTGTCCAATGTTTATTTTCCTCGGAGAACGTGTAGTACGACGACTCTCGGTGTGGCGAGTTTCGGTATAACGTACGTGCGTGACGCATCGGCCATTTTTTGAATGAAACTCGTCCTTCCCGCTATTCGCGCACGTGACGACCTTTCGACAACATCCGCGTCGGAATGTAACGGGCGAAACATGAGGAAATCATTGAGGATTTTTACGGTGAATTACGAAGGCGCGGGCAACCAGGTTACACTCCCCTGGCATTCTTCGTTCGAATAACACTTCGTTCGAATTTCTCTTCTTGTTAAGCTTCCCGTATCGTATCGAGATCGCTTGATTTTCCAATCGTAACGTTGCCTCGCGTTTCCTTTCTCCTTTCGTTCCCTTCCTTTTTTCTTTTCTTTCCTTTCTTTCCTTTTTTTTCTTTTTTTTCTTTTTTCTTTCTCTCGCTGCCATTGGCATTATTGGAAAAAACAGGTCTCGATACTGCCGGCTCGTACTCGCAGCAGCGGCGCACATTTTCGATGTGTATCTCTCGCTTTTTTCCCCCGTGTTATTTTTTGCCTCTTCCTCACGCTTAAATGCAAATGCTCGTTTCCTTTCCGCGCGAGTTTCCTTGTTTCTGCTTAAAGAAACGTTGGGGGGGAAAGGAAAGCGTGTAGGGAGATACAGATGGAAATTAAGGTTAGGTGTGCGTATACAGGGTGGTCCAAAGTAACAGGCAGCAACTTTAGAGCTTTGAACGTTGTGAATTATTAACAGATTGTTAATGACTTTTTTTTTATCAGCTAATGATACAGTTGGAATACAATTTTCTTTGCAAAACATCGTTCAAATGATTCACCTTTAGATTTTATACAAGCAACGACGGCTAATCATGATATTTCTTAACCTTGTTAGGTTATGTTAGCAGTTTTGTTAGTAACTAGCAAGATATTGCTTAACTTTGTTAGATTATGTATTAGGTTATATTAGTTTTGTTAGTTATCTACAAAACTAGCAAGATATTACTTAATTTTGTTAGGTTATGTGTTAGATTATGTTAGTTTTGTTAGTTATCTACAAAACTAGCAAGATATTACTTAACTTTGTTAGGTTATGTGTTAGATTATGTTAGTTTTGTTAGTTATGTACAAAACCAGCAAGATATTACTTAACTTTATTAGGTTATATATACTATATAAACAACTGTGTGAAAACATTCGGCAAGATGAAACGCGGGAAATTTAAATGATCGGTTCTTCACCATGACACACACAGTAGCAATTTCCAATAATTAGTCGCACAATAGTAATAATGTAAAAATATAAAAATTCAAGAGAACTTTCGAAAAACTTTACTATAACTGTGACTTGTTGTTTCGAAAATCCGATTATTGGACCATTGAAACAGTCGCTGAAAAAGCACACCGAATGATACGAAAGTTGCTCTGATTAAATCCGTGACGTCTTAAAGATACTACGCGCAATTTATTCGCACGCAAACACTTGCTACTCTCTTCCAACTTTATGAAAATATCAAACTTCTTGTTGATAAATCTACATTTCACCGAGAGGAATGAAATTGGCAAAGGAACATCTCATCGTAGAAAAACGACCCGTCGTCGTAGTTTAATTCAGTGCGTTCAACAATTTATTTAAAAAAATTGAGAGTATGAATGAATTTATCACAATAATAGAATTTAATATAAAAATTTTCATTATTTCAAAAAAGTAGTTTAGATAAAAATAGTAATTTTGGAAATTATAAATAATTAAAAAACATTTTTTTTGAAGTTATACAGTTTAATAAAAACACTAATTTTGTAAATTAAAAATTAATATATATATATATAATTATGTAACATATATATATACATATTATATATATAATATACTTATTTATTATATAAGTTATATATGTATATATTAATTTTTAATTTACAAAATTAATATTTTTATTAACTATTATTTATTACTTGTATTACCTATATTTATTAACTATATAACTTAAAAAAAAATTTTTTTTCAATATAACTATTTCTATATAACTTCAGAAAATTATATATATATAATTAAAGAATTATTATTATTATTACTATTATTATTATTATTATTATTATTTTTATTTTTTTTTATTATTGTTACAATTATATTCCAATATATTGGATGACAGTTGCCTGAACGAAGCTGAATGCAAATTCGATAAGGTGGGGAGAAAAAGGTGGTGCGGCGGGGTGGAAAGGGGATGGGATTGATTCGGAACGGAGAGGAGAACACGATATCACCGAGTTAATTAAATAGTAAGGCTGCAGCAAAGGTTTAGTCGACGCGTGGGCGCATTGCAGTGGATTCCTGGCTGGTTCTTGGCAAGTGTAGCTCGTTCACCGATGCACAGGTTTCTGGGCTGAAGCGAAGAAAATCGCGTCGAAGCGGAAGAGGCGAGATCGCGGTTACAACTCGTGGAGAAAGGAGACGCCGTGGCAGCGTGTAACAGCGGGCCTGGGCTCGCGATGTCGAGAGAGATGTAGAAATATAGCGCGGTTGAATGATTCCGTGCGCGAGAAGACGGCCAACCGGCTAATTAGGTGTATGAATAATCCGTAAACTAGATTCGGCATCCGGTGATTAACCTCTGATAGAAAGGAGCCACCTCCATTCTCTGCTCGTCCGTGCGCTTCCCTCTGTCTTTATTATTTCGTTTCGCACGATTTCCTCAGCGAGAAAACTTGGCTCGTTGAATTGTACTTTTAACAACGCCGCGATCACTTCTTATCTTTCTTCCTCGGCTTGATTCTCATTTTTTCGCGAGCGAGCGCAAGTTTCGAAAAGAGCCTTTCGACGCGAAATTGAGACGCCGAGTCTCGGTGTGGTTTTTTAATATTGTTAAAAAAGATGTTACTGCGTTGAAAATGAAACCGAAGAGAACGACACGGTGCAATAAGTAAGTATCGTTCGCTATGGGATAATGGAAAATTTCGTATATTTGAAAATTTGTATTTTTATGTAAAAAAAAAAAAAAAAAAGGTTTATATTTGAAGACCATAGAAAAAGATCTGGGTCTGTTTGTGAAAATTTTCTAACTTTGATGTCTAGAAAAAGAGTATTTTCATATACTTATATAGTTGGGAAAGAGACTTGTTAAATCTAAAGATGTATTAATTATAAATATAATTATATTATAATACGTTATAAAACGTTAGAAATATGACTTACTAATATCTTAAATATCTTCAGTCCTTAATAATGAATTAATAAAGAAGTGTTTATCACTGAATTCTATTGAACAGAGTACACAATTTAATTAACAGTAGGAACAATATTTATGACGAATGTATAATTTTCAGAACAACTGAAACATTTGTCAGAAATTTTCATGAGACGACATAAACGCTGATTCGAGAACAACAGTAATTATAGAGATTGGGAAAGAAAATTGTTTCAAATTAACATTACAAATACCAAACATTAAATAGTAAATACGTTGTATCAAATATTAAATCTTAAATATATTATCATATTAAATATTAAATACAACTACACTCTTCGTTGGAAATTTTTTTTTGTAAAATGATGATGTTGCAATTACGATGGTTTGAATTAAAAAAGAAAAAAAAAAAAAGAAAAAGAATCTCAAGGTTTCGAAGAATTTTAATTTTATTATTCAAAGACCAATGTACAATGTGACCAATACATGAAAAAAGAAAAAAAAAAAAGAAAAAAAAAGGGAAAGATACACTTTTTCATTTCGATTTTAATGTGGCACGGCCGATATAGGCGACGAAAAGATGATTGCCATTTTTGACGTAGATTTACGCGCGTCCAATTTCATTTATACACACACAATGGGAATAAGTTGACGGTGTGCAGGGGTGCACAACTATTTCGGACACACTCAGCTGTTATATTCGTTTCGAGCACGTTTTACAGGGTGGTCTCGCCCGCGATAAATCTCCGCGTATAGAGATTTCATTGTAAACTGCCGGTAGCGGTTTGTCGGGATTGTTAATTTCGCAGGCACACGCGGAATGAATCAAGCGTGGAGTAGTTGCAATTGCACGCCTCTTATTTTTTTCTTTTTTTCTTTTTTTTTTATCCCCTGGCATAAACAGTTAACCTCCAGCTGCATCAGAAATTCGACAATGCGGCGACAATTTTTTCAAACTCTCGTTTCTCTCAATCGTTGACGAACTGTTTCGTTTTTATTTCGTTGTTCCGTTGTACTTGATCCCTCGACGAAACGAGAGAATTTCAAATGTGAAAGTAACGCGTATTAAATCTACTGTGTTGGATATGTATAATATTAAGTGTAGCTGCACGCAGTTTAATGGGAATCTTTACAAAGTGATGTAATTAACTTCGAAAACTTTCGTGAACTATTGCAGGTTTAGTCTATAAATTGCCTAAGTAACTTTAAATGAAAAACGTGACAACGATGCAGTAAGACATTATTTTGAAATTGTTATTCTTACAATACGTTTGTACGTTTAATACAATTGTACAGTACAATAGAATTTAGTACGATATGATACAATTTAATACAATTATTACATAAATATATACAATTATATTATATTATAATATAATTTAATACAGTTATTATTATTTATATTATTTAACTATTTATGATACAATTATAATTGCATTAGCAATATTAATTGCATTACAATTGCATTAGTAATACAATTAATAATACATGTCGAAAATGATTCCAAATACAGAACAAAAGTGTGTATCAACTAAATATTGGAGAGAGTTAGAATTTAAATATTGACGTTAACATACATCAGTTAGCCTTGATTCTGAGATCAAAATCTGGAATCAAAAATCAAAATCGAGAAACTGAGATTAACTATTTAAAATCTGAAAGGAATCGATCACAAAATAGTTGAGATTTAAAATTCAACAAGAAACTTTGAAGAACTGAACGAATGCTGCGATTGGTTTAATCAGTTATTTCGTAATGGATCGGATATTTTAATGAATCTAAGATTCGAGTGTCTCTCTATTAGTCAGCAGTCAAGATTTTTTAATATTACATATCTTCTATGATTTTTATCGAGAAATAATTGTATTATCGTGTGATTGACTAATACAGAGTAGATCAAAATTTCTTTCTACCTATTTTTTTTTTTTTTTTTTTTTTTAATAAAACATCAAAATGTAAGAAAGAAATAATTTTATTAATTTTTTAATTATATAATTATTAAAATTTTAATTATATAATTATTAATTGTTTTAATTATATAATTATTAAAATTTTATTTTAAAGCAAGATATGATTTTTTAAGTATTCAAACTTTTAAAACCGAAATGTTGCAATATTTCTTTTCTAAAAAAAAAAGAAAAAAAGAAATAAATAGGTAAAACAACCAAACTCTTTTCTAAGGAAACAGTCTTCGAAACGATTTCATCGCTTATACCTCAAGTTGTAAGAAATGTTTCACTCTTACAACTGAACTGGCAGTTTCGTTTTCTCCTTTCATTCAACGCTATCTACCATTGTGAAAACGAAAGAGGCAAAGGGAATAATCACAGACAAATCAAATAAAGATCTCATTTGTAATTAAATGAAGATCCAATAAATGAATAACGATTTGAGAAGGCGTGTACGTACGAGGGAATATGCATAAGCATGCAGACAAGATTTGTGACGATTTCAATAAAATTTAACACGGTCTAGTGCGCGCCAGACTCGTTGCACTAGTTCGTAGACATCGACTCGATTTCCTTGCAACCATCTTTATTATTTTACGCCCGGGATCAAGTAGCCTTAAAGATATCGTCGTATCGTTTAATTACGTACTTTGTCATTTTATTTCCTCGTCTCTGTTGCTCCTTCTCCTCGCCTTTCGGCCTCGTTTTGTTTTCAATTGGTTCAGATAAAACTGTTGTTCACCTTAAATACGTGTTACGCGCGATCGAGGTGTAAATTGAAGTGCAATGGAGTAGGGAGAAAGGCGTCGATCGTGTTATTTACATTTCATCGATCGTGCAAGCAATTTATTTAAGTACTACGTACAACGATTTCGTATTTAACGCAGACGTTGCTCGTGCATTGTCGCGAAACGGATTACCAAAGGGAGATTTCTGTTTTATAAATCTACGTAAATGAATTGAATGACTTTATCGTCGTATATGAATAGAATTGACTGTGAGTAAGTGAATTTGTTTTATCTTCAGATTGTTGTTCAGATTTTCATCGAATGTCTAAAGTATAAAGGGTGTTTATAGAAAAGAAAAGAAAAAAATATTTATAAGACGTTTGTTCGTGGCAAATGTTGAATAATGAACTATTTAATAATATATATATATATATATATATATATATATATATATATATATACTATTAATAATAATAGTATATATAATATAGTAATAATAATATTACAATATATATATATATATATAAATTATTTAATAATATATTGTTCGAGGATCTTTGGAAACTTCAAAATTATCACTTTCTGCATTGACTTTTATTTAATAAATTCAATTTTTTGTAAATTAACATTTCTTACATACGAGAGGCAACTAGCAAAATTAAATCAGGAAATATTAAATAAATTATAATTGTCGTTAATTAAATTATAGTTAACAAGTCATTTATAACATTCTACCAATATCCAAATGTACAGATGAATATGATTAATAAATAATAGAATATAATTAACTAGTTAATTATTATATTTAATTCAAACTCATATAATATAACATTAAATGTTATAATTAAATTACTAAATACGTTAATCAAATTATAATTATTGCGACTTATTTAGAAAATTATAATTATTTGAATTAAATTATAAAACAAAAATTAATTATTAAATAAAATTATAATTTGTTATTTAAAAAATAAATTTGTATGTTATAAAATTCTACTATAATATCTACCGTTAGTACAATTGTACAATTATACCTCGACGAGAGAAATTCAAATTTGAAATTCCAATTCTTCCGCGATCGCGATACCAAAGTGTTACGTAACGCGAGAATGGCGATCCGCGCGTCCGTGATCGTAAAAATTGTCAAATAAATCGTCGCGCAAGATGTTGGATCGATTAATATCCGCGGGGAGTCACGAAACAATCGACAGGCATAAGTCAGCCGCGCTGACCGTAGGGGAATTTCTAAACGCGCGAAGCAGATGTTAAGTTATTCCGTCTGAGGCGTCTCGGCTGTCGTATTCGACCCGTGTCTTCGCGCCAACGTTCGACTTTAATTCTTTGTCTCCGGTTGAGGCACGTGCGCGGACAACACACGGCCCGATGAACGTCCAAGCCTTTCTTCTTCAGAAGCTGTCGAGATCGATACGGGCGACGTAAAGAAAAGAAAAGAAAAGAAAAAAAAAAGAAAAGAAAAAAGATTCTTCTTCCCGATCAGATTTGAACGAAACTCGTGACGCAAACTGTGACTGCAAGAAGTGTTTCTCTTTTTCTCGATGCGAATTCTGGCGAAACTTTAGTCGGGGGGGGGGGGGTGTACGCATGCTAATCCGTCCTCTGCATCGATTTTGGCCGCTCGATACGTCTATCGATTTCATGTTCGTCTCGCGGCGAACATTCCTTGCGTTACGAAACAGCCAATTCACTTTTTCCTAAAAAAGAGAACGTTTAAATACAGGGTGGGTCAAAAGTTTCTTCCCACCTATTTTTTTTTTATACATGTATAAAACATCAAATTACATATATTATGTTATATTGTAAAAATTATATTACACTATATTGTAATGTATACAATGTATACAATATAATGTCATATAATTTTACATGTTATAATATATATTGTAATATAATGTAGTATAATTTTGCGTGTTATAATGTTACATTATATTGTATATTAATGTAATATGATTTCATTGTAAAAATTATATTACATTAAATAATATAATATAATTTTAAAAAAATTTTACATGTTATAATGTGAAATTATATTGTAATATAATTTCATTATATTATAGTGTGTATGTTGTATTATGTTACATTATATTTTATTGTAAAAATTGTATTACATTATATAATATAATATAATTTAAAAAAATTATATTATGTTATATTATATTATATTATATTATGTTATATTATATTATGTTATATTATATTATATTATATTATGTTATATTATATTATGTTATATTATATTATATTATATTATGTTATATTATATTATGTTATATTATATTATATTATATTATGTTATATTATATTATGTTATATTATATTATATTATATTATGTTATATTATATTATGTTATATTATATTATATTATATTATGTTATATTATATTATATATGTATTATAAATTATTTTACTAGAAAGTGATTTTTGGCCCACCCTTGTGTCGTGTTACAGAGTGGCCTAGAATATGTAGAGAGTATTCGTGGGGTTGTTTTCAGATGCTGAAAGAAACAAAGAAAGCTCGTTGATTTAAATTGAAATCTCTTGAAATTATCGGTTTAGATTCTGTTTCAAAAGCTTTAATTTTTTGAAACGTGTTAGGCTTGGGTTCACTTGCAGTCTGTTGTCAGTTTTTTTCTTCAACGCCGGGTTAAAACAATCAAACCCGATGGAAAAAGATTTTTTATTACGATTAGATACATGTGTCCTATTTCTGATGTAATCGGTGTATTCTAATCTCTCTTATTATTCTTTCATTGCTTTCATTTAAGCATCGATATGTAGTTGTTTTAAAATTAGATTAGAATTAAAGCTTCATTGGATCGAAGTAGATTAGATTATTAGATCATTGGAGTGAAGCTACTTTTGAAGTGGATTAGATCGTTAGATAATTGGATTGCAGCTTCGTTTGCAATAATTTACTCGAAATTTGTTGTACGATTTTTCTTTCGCCAATTTATCGAACAAGGCGAAAACGAAAGCGTAAGGACGAAAATGTTACGATTTCTTGTGAATTTTCGTTGTCTGACTCCAGTATTCAAATTTTTCTAACATTAAATTCAAAACATTCCATACATCAGGTTTCCTTTTCGAGAATAAAGAGACGATTTGAATCTCCAAATTCATCGTAGTGACGAAAAAAATTGTTCAATGTTTTTACGCGTTTGGACAATTTGTACCATTTTTAAGAAGAAAAGTAGCGTAGAAACATCAAAATGAGCTCAGGTTTATTGCTCTTCCAGGTAGATGTTTTACAAAATAATTTACAAAATTACCACTGATAACCAATGGCCGTGCATAAACTCTGGAGAATACTGCAGTACTCGCAATTTTCTTCGATACGTGTAATATTTAATTTTATCTTCAACGATCCTGTGCGATTTCGTACGAAAAAATAATAAAAATCCACTGTATTTACAATGTGCGCGTAACCACCACCATTTCGAGTCACGTACGCCGCCACTGAATACAACAGTTTCAATATTCAATATTAACGTTCGAATATCAACGCACATCAATCGTATATATCCACATCAATAGCATCTGTTTGAACACTTTTGCGAGTCACTGATTATCTCGCAGTCATATGAAACTGAACGTTCGAAGAATCACCTTTACAGCATAAATAAATGTAAAACCGTGTTCTACAACATTTTTTAATACTTTCGCGCGAGGTAAACGCCCGAGGAAAAGTAGGGAGAGAGAGAGAGAGAGAGAGAGAGAGAGAGAGAGAGAGAGAGAGAGAGAGAGAGAGAGAGAAAAGAGTTTTACGCGTTGTAATTCTTCATGGGAGCATTAAAAACTCCCGCAGTTTAATTAATCTCCTCCTTTCATACCACCTTTTTCTCACGTACGCCGGCGCGTAAACTACACACGTAGGGGAATTCGAATTTGTCCCCGGCGGCTATTTTTTCTCGTCACGATACTTGAAACAATACGCGCACGTGTCGCTCGTCTGTTGTACGCGCGAATTCACCGCGCTCGAATAATCATGCACGACGCTCGCCTCCTCCTCCCTCCCCGTACATGTGTACTCACTCCTCCTCTCGGTGATACGTGTTTCATTTTCGTAAGTTCTAACGTACGACGAAAAATCATGTCCCCGCTTTCTGCAATTGAAATTCAGGATACTTCGTGCTTCTCTAAATGCGTGCTTTTCTTTTAGAAATGTTACACGAGCTTTTATGAGTGTATAAAATTTAAAACGTATTGCCAGTTTTTAGACGTACCTTTTTTTTTTTTTAATTTTTAATCATTTTATTCAAGCTCGTCGAAATTTATAGAGTTTCTAACTTTTTACGAAACGATTCGATTAAGTATAAATTGTGATACGTGTTTAATTTTCGTAAGTTCTAACGTACGACAAAAAATCATGTCCGCTTTCTGCAATTCTTTTTGAAATTCAAGATACTTCGTGCTTCTCTAAGTGCGTGCTTTTTTTTAAAAATTTCTCAAGCTTTTATGAGTGTATAAAATTAAATATAAATTTGAATACGTATTGCCAGACGTACATTTTAGATGTACATTTTTTTTTTTTTTTGAATTTCTAATCTTTAAATATAAATTTCAATGAGTTTCTAACTTTTCACGAAAAGATTCAATATAGGTATAAATTTTCAACACTGGCGAATTTTTTTAATCTGTCCTCGTGTCACTTCTTCACGTTTGTTTTCTTTCGAATATGTCTTCTTCTTTTTTTTTTTCTTTTTTATGAAGATGTAATGAAATTTAAATATACTGTTACGTTGGGACACATTATGTGATTTAATTTTGGTAAGTTGTAACATGTATTCTCTTCGCAGTTGAAATTCAAAATATTTTTTTCGTAAAGGTACTTTTCAGATTTCACGAATATATAAATTAAATATAAATTTCTCTGAATTTTTAATTTTCAGACATAAATTTTTATGGAACATTAATTTTTAATTGTTAAATTTTCGAATTTTTAGTTTATCGTCATTTCATTTTCACCTTCTTCGTTTGTTTCTTTTCGGATTTTTTTTTTTAATCTATGAAAAGCATAAAATGCGCGAAAAATAATAATTCAAATATATTGAATTTCGAAATATCTCGCGTTTTCAACAATTTTCGAGTTTCTGTGAAACGACTGAATTATGTGAAGAAACATTTGAGATTTATTATCAACTTCTTGACAGTGACCAATTTTTAATCTAGTTAATCCAGGATTTATATTCCTTCCATGTTTTCTTTTTTTTTTTTTTTTTTTAACGAAGAACGTAGAATACGCGAAAATTAATAAAATTCAAATATATAGAATGATAAAGACAAGTGTTTGAGAACTATCTATATTTTAACAGCTTGGAAACTGGTGGATTTTTTTTTTAAAAGACTAACCCCAATAGCCAACGATATTTTTCCATTTCCAGTCAAATTTTGTAGCACTCGTGTTGAAGTAAGATATGCATATTTTAACATGATTTTCGTTAAAAAGGAAAAAAAGGAAAAGTTTCATGACGCGTACGTGCGTCATGCATCAGAAATTATTTTTTCATCGCACAGTCGGTTGACGCACTACATACGCGTCACTATTATATTTTTAGACGTAACGATCATGCTTGTAGCACAGTTATTTATATATTTATTGATTTTTACAAAATCAACTGTTACACGTTACTCTGAAAACTTTCGTTTGCGATTGATTCCATGAGTACACAGTGATGATGCATAATCTTTTGCTTATAACAAATTTTCCTATTTGTAAATTGTTAATATAATATAATATAAAAATTATTAAACAAAAAAAAGAAAAGAAAAATAATGGTATTTATTAGAGTAGTGCCCTCTGCTTTCATATATAATACTTTTAATTAAATTTATTATGCAAATAATAATTATAATCCTCGGAAGTTTTGTAAATAAAAAAAACGGACGAGACTCGTGATTGGCAGATTGTTCATCATTGCACTAATGGAATGATTTTTTTTTTCGGTTACGATCCAAAATAATGAATTTGATGATTCGTCTTTGGCTAGTGTCCAGAGATATCAAACGAAATTAAAAGAAATCAAACGAAGAGATTATCGCGTCTTGAATATGTTAATAATTCTTTTCAAACATAATTTTCATTTTGGATTACATAGATATGGAGAGAACAGTAATTGAAAATAGTTCATGCCATGTCTATAATACCATATGTAAAATGTGTTGATGAGTTTCATTAGTGGACTGCAGATTTTTATGCAAATTCATATTTTTGAGAATATTGATAAACAAGTTAGAAGCCGGAGAAATTTTCGAAAATTCGTTTTACCTGTCAAATATTATATTTCTTTTTTTTTTTTAAATATTCTACATATTTTTTTCTTTAAAATTTTATATAAATGCACAAAAATTCGCAGTTTGGTTGTTAGGAATATTCATTTTCAGTCTGATGTAACAGAAAATCCTTTCAACGTTTAACGTTTCAGTCGTAAGTGAAGAGCGTAAAATTACTTGTAATTAAATAGAGAAAAAAAATCAACTGTAAAGAGCATGAATCGTTTTGAACGCGAATCGAGAGCATATCGATAATTATTTCAATGCGGCAATACAGCCGATAATTTAAGTTTAGTCGACCGAATTTTACGGTCATTGATGTTCGTTTAAAGAGCACATGTTTATATTTGGCAAATGTTGTTAATGTGCCGCGTATCGATTATTTGAAGTTCGCGATGCGTATTATCATCAGAAATATTGACAATATATGCCAAATAAATATACGTAAATAGTGTAAATAGTGGGATAATATTTATAAAACGAAGACGTTTCCTCGGAAATGAAAACCTGAACCATTGAAACATAGTAAAGTGTTGAACGTATTCTTTTGTCTACGAATCGTCGATCGTTGGAATTATTCAAAGAATGAATAGAGCGAAATCCTCTAATGGTCCATGTAATCATTTTCACACGACGTGATTATGGTGTTAATGAAAACAATCAATCACTCATTTTTCAGTGAAATCTGAAATTACGTAATTCAGTTCAAAAATTTGTTCAATTTTCAATGCACGACTTGCATGTCTCACAGTTGACACGAGTACAGTTAAATTAACTTTTCACTTGGGTTTCTTGTTTCTTCATAACTTCAAAATTTCAACCCTTCACGTTACAAAAATTGAACACAGTGCCGATTTTATTTTACTTCAGTTCCACTTTTTTTTAATACACACTTCGCTCGACCAAATCTTAATTTTGTTAAGCGTACGCAGAGTCAGAACAGATATCTCCCCCCCCAAAAAAAAGAAACAAAATGAAAAAATCTCCTGATAATTTCCAGCCTTTTCCCCCTTTTTTTTTTTTTTGCTCGAGCCTTGCACGAAACCAAGGTAATAATGCATCTCGGGCGCAGTCGATGGCATTATGCATATACAGTTATATACTGTCGCGTTATCAGGTAGCTGCATGACCCGTGCTTCTGTGCCACCCATTCTCCGGCAAACCAGCCGCAGCCGTAGCCAGTCCCGCTCGTATCACACGGAATAACCTCCGTTTCATTACCATTCCATTCAGTTGCAATTTCATGTTTCATCGTCTCTCCCCTACCATCGTTGTCCTCCCCCCTCGTCCGTTTTGCTCTCCGCGGTTGTCGCATTCCCTACCGGCCACTAATCGACGACGAATCCAATCCGCCTACGCTTAATAGGACTTGTCGCGCGCACGTAGATTCCTGGACAGCCTCTTGATACCTTTATACGTGGTAGACGTTCCACGACATATACATAGGTACGTCCAATCGACTTAACGTCCGTGTATTTTTCCAATCAGGTCCGGATGCACAGTGGTCTGGAGATATATTAATTTGCTTTAGTTTTCACCATTTTTTGTTGCCGTTTTAAACCTCGATACCTTTTCAAGAGTACGAGTTCTTGTTTCTGTACTTTTTCTTGCACGTTTCATGCACGTCGATCAATTTAACACAAATGAGCGATGAATGAGTTGTCGACTTAATATTATTATTATTATTATTATTTTTATATTCAGTATGTGGCAACTGCAACGGTTCATTTAATCTCTTGCGCTGGAATGACGTGTCACACACGTCGAGAACTTTTTGTCCTAAAATTGCAATATTTTTCTCAGTTTCTAAGTATATTCAACTATAATCAAATACACAGGCAAAACAAATAACAAATTTATTACTTTTCAATAATTTTTATCCAGCGATATCATACCGACGAGTTGAAAAAGAAAGCGACGATTTATTGTGTACGGTTTGGTCGCTCGTTATGGTCCGCAATCAGTTACCACGTGGAGAACTTTTTGTCCCAACATTGCAATATTTTTCTCAGTTTCTAAGTATATTCAAGTATAATCAAATACATAACTAATAAATTTATTACTTCTCAATAATTTTTATTCAGCGATATCATACCGACGAGTTGAAAAAGAAAGCGACGATTTATTGTGTACGGTTTGGTCGCTCGTTATGGTCCGCAATCAGTTACCACGTGGAGAACTTTTTGTCCCAACATTGCAATATTTTTCTCAGTTTCTAAGTATATTCAAGTATAATCAAATACACAAATAATAAATGTATTACTTCTCAATAATTTTTATCCAACGATATCATACCGACGAGTTTAATAAGAAAGCGACGATTTATTGTGTACGATTTGGTCACTCGTTATGGTCCGCAATCAGTTGCCAGCGCAACGTGGTTAAAGATTAAGCGAATCCTTGGGATTTTTCTTTCGTACCCTCGAGTATCAAACAGTCGAATTTCTTGTAACATCGATTGATCGAAAAAGCATTCGAAGTTTCTGCGATATTATCAAATTCTGCGTTTTATTACCAAGGTTATGAAACGAGATTCCAGAAATTCCCTTAGTATCACGTCTTCTATAATTTCACGAAATTTCGAGAGACTGAAGTAAATTACGATTATATTACGACGAGTTGTTGCTCGATTCCTCAATGGATCAACAAATTTTAATCCTTCAATTTATGATTTATTTATTCACGCAGGATCATCGGATTTTTCTTTTTTTCAGTTTTACCGTCGTTCCACTTGATACACCCTAGAAAATCGAGATATTTGCCGCGCCACGCGCGCGGCAACAATACGCGCCGAATTCGAATCCGAGCGATAAGCTCGTCCGTTCGTTGTATAATTCCTTATAATTGGTAAAATGTTAATTCGCGTGTGCGATCGTAACAGATCGCGCTCGTTTTAATTTCGGCTTTGTTCGGCAAACGATAAAAACTGCAATGTTTTCGAATGATATCGTGATGTTCTGGTTCGAGTGAAATCCGGTTCAGCGATTCCCAGCTATGTCGAGGCTATATAATAATATTGCTCGCGCGTGAAAGAACGATTTTTAAATCGTTGTGTTTTAAATTGAATTTAATTGGAATCGCCGAGTTTATCGTTACTCGTTTCAAACGATTAAATTTAATAAAAGAAAGTGTATTTGTTGTGAATGCACCCGTATTCGACCCCCCTTCTGCTAATGTTCAGAGTACAAAAAAAAAAAAAAAAAAAAAAAATATCGTACAGTGAGTTTTAGTTTTTTGGAGTCTTTGTACAGAGAAAATTTCAGTCTTCGAGATCGTGGTGAATTTAGTCGCGAAGAAAATTCTTCAACGTTTTTATTTTGACAATTTTTGAGAAAATAAGAAACGAATTCAGACTGTCAAAGTGAAAGTTTCACGTTTCTAAATGAAATTGCGATGTGATTCTCTTTTGCAAAGTTTTATCTCAGATTAAATTATCGACAATTTTTCATTGTACAGTTATACTTTTCACTATACATGCGAAGTATAAACTGTTCTGTCTTCAGGTTCAATGTAGGTTACGGTTTTTATAATTCGTTGCAAATCGATAATCGATTGGAGGGTGATTCTGTGTGTAAAAATGAATCGAAAAGGAAGAATAAAATTTTCTCGCTTGAGGTTACGTTTTTGATGAAAATCGACATTGAATATTTCTTAAATAATTGGTATACTTGAATTAAATTTAATGGTCAGAACCGCTTAACTCGTCAACATGACTTCCTTTGATTACAATTGCTGAGAAGATGCCAGTAAATTTTTCAAAATTAATATTGATTTCTATTTAAACAGAGCAACGATTGTACAGATTTATTTGTATCAATTATTATTGTTTAAATTGTAATGAAAATATTGCACTACCTAGATGGCTAGTTCACAACATCGAACTGTGACAAAAAAGTCTTAGAACAATGTTTAACAGTTGGAACAAATTTCCGTTTGTGAAAACTAGAAACTGTGATCATAAAATTTCGAAGTTACACGAAGATCGACGATCTATTCGTTGCCCTAAAAATTTGTTAGCAATTATTACGAAACTGTCATAAAAATAAAATAAAACCAATGACTTGCTAGTAGTCCTCTTTATAAATCAACTATTAATACTTGAATAATGCGGTTGTCAAATATTTGCCATGTCGAAGTTTTATCGGGCATTTGCAACGTAATTAACTCCAATTTGGTGAACAAACGGAGTTTATGCAAAAGATTACTCCACTTATGAAAGAATCCACGTCTTCTTCAAGCAGATGCGTCTTTGTTCGGCCTTTGAATAGAAAATGGCCTGCCATAAATCTAGAGACTTGCTTTTAAGAATCATGTAACTTCTTCTTTTTGAAAAGTATTCAAATTATTTTGGTGAAATCGAAAGTGTCAACGATTCAGGCCAAACGTAATTTGACCATAATGATTTAATAATAATTGTTGTTAATAATAATAATAATAATTGTTTAATAATAATAATAATTGTTTGACCATAATGATTTAATAGTAATTGTTAACAGTTATAATCAACAATAATAATTATTTACAATATTTAAACAATTACAACTGTATTTTATTACATTAACTAATAATATTTGCTTGTAACTAATAATTTTATTATTTATTCTTTTAATTTTATAAAGTAGGAGAATATCACTCTTTCAAATTAGCATGCACTGCAACAAAATCATTACTTTTATGCCATTCTTCAATTGGAAAAGTTTTTTCGGATACTTTTTCTTTTTTATTATTACTAGGAGTTTGAAATATAGAAGTCTGTTAATTTCCATGTAATATTATGTTGTACGGGTTCTTTTCTCTATTTCCATTTACTACTGTAATTTTTTATACATCTTAGAAAACCAAAATGTCCGAATTATGCTCCATTTCCTACTATACTATTCTATATTTTAATTTAGTAATTATAATTAATCACTACATTTGTTAAATTAAATTAGAGACTGATTATGTTAGATATCATCGTGATTGTCAGATGCTTTTATTGTCACGAAAATTAATTAAAGGTGATTAAGATTAAATTAGAAAGAGGAGAAATGAAATTTGCGACACGCGATAGACAATGTAAAATATAGCGTATATAGATTGACGGAATTTCTTCGAGCATTTGTCAAAAGATCGATTTCGAAAGAAAAGTATATATATGTACAATTTTGCACGAATCTTATTAATTTTCCTTCGAGATATGTTTACACTCGTTTTACAATCTTGATTTTCCCCGATCTATAACAGTTAGGCGTCGTACACTGCAAAATTGATCTAACCTTGGCGAAAATTATTACTAATGAGACAGTCACGCTATTAGTTCCCATCACTCTTATCATAAGCAATAAATTTGTGAGAAAAATGGAAAGAGGGACAAAGTTTTATTATTCTTCATATACAATACCTGATGATGACCTCGATAGATTTTCTAAAAATTTTTTCATGGCTTCTCCCTAATGACAAACTTACTTTGTGTTCGTTTATTATCGTTGAAATTTTTTTATTATTATGAGAATGTTCGTTCAAACGATACTCGCGAAAGTCTACATACATCTGACGAATCTTAAATATTTAAAGAGAAAGGATTTTATATATTTCGTGACATTGATAATAAATTTATTTATTAATTAAAAGTATATAAATCCTAGAAAAATGATGATATTTCATATATATATATATGAAATAATATAAATATAATAATAAAATAATAATTATAATAAAGAATAAAATAAATATTTATATAATATAATAATATACACATAAGACAATATTACAATGTAATATTATTTTATGTGTATATTATTATATTATATAAATATTTATTTCACATATATTAATTACTTTAACATAACAATTTTTATTTAGCATAATGTATCAATCAGTTTTAGAAGTACTGAATTTATTTCATATTTTCACTGAGTGATGAATTTATATATGTGTACTGATATTTTGAAGACATGTTTGTGTCTCATCAGTCAATCATAATTATTGATTATATTGAATTTTATTCAATAAATTAAGTTCTTCAACGAACGACATTAAATTTCACGATCATTAATTTTTTTTTTTTTTTTTTTTTTGTTTCAGGTGAGCATTGATTCTGAAATTTTCCTCGGTAAGTTTCACATTTTGGACACTGACAGTGACAAGTATACCACTACGACAATTGAATATTACGTATAGTGCGGATAGGTGTCGGTGTTTTCGTGTTGAAACTCCGCTAAAAACTTCAGTTCTAGTGGCATTGTTCTTGCGATATAATTAATTTCGTTGAAACTTCTGCCAGGAAATCTCTGCATTTTTTAATATTCTCCACGAGAATATTACCGTGTTAGAAGTTGACTGTTGAACGTATCTCGCCAACCGTTGTTACGTAATGCGCGAGAAATTATGGTTAACAGTTTAAAAATATCCACGTTTGCGTGAAACACGATAAAAAGAAAATCCGTTCCGCGCTGCCATATTACACGTAAATATAGTACTTCGTAATTTCTCATTTTCCTTGCAAATCCTGCCACTTGCGGGAATAACGTTGCCATATAAAAATTTTAATTTCGCTGTGCGTGCGTTGCACAAGTGGCACGAGAGTCGTTTCGCGATTCGTCGACGAATCTTCTGAGAAGAACTTTAGCCTGGAAATAAACACACCGATTGTGAATATTAATTGATACTGCATTCATTAAACGGTTTGCAAGTCGGAAATTACTGCTGAATACGTATTAATCCGGTTATTTTTGCTATTTTTCTCACTGTAGTCTTAAAGCCATCGTTTATTATAATATCACGTTGGGGAAGAATTTTAATTTTTTACGCTGACAAAGGCAACGCAGCTCTTTAAGCTTCAAGTTAATTAGCCAGTCTCTCGATTAAATGCTTGTGCAGTTATGTTATTAAAGAGCTAACGAACGCGTGGTAATTTTGAATAAATTTCGAACGATTTCAGTCTTTGAAAATGTGAGCGATGTAATTTTCGTCTGACGTGCTTTTGAATATCAACGATTGCCCGAACGAGTAAATATATACGTCCAGGATAATTCATATAGTTCATTTAGTCAAGAACAGTGAGTACATGAATCATATAGTTGCAAAAGCATTGATGAAAATTGTGGTGTTTGTTTTGTTAGAAATTTTAACGTGTATTTTCAATTTATGATCATAAATACAATTAATAATTTATTATTTATTTAACATATATTTATAATATTTAACGTATATTTATAATATTTATTACAACATATATTAAATAAAATATATTTATAATATTTATTATATTGGTAGCTCTACAGTGTCAACATTCGCAGAAACCATGCCAATACTACTTTTCGTTACTTCACTTAGAACTATTTCACATTCGTCGAAAAGGCTTTTATCTCCTTTTGTTATATTTCTCTGTGACGTAATTTCTGGCAGTTAACTATGGTCGGGAACATACTCGACCTTGACTCAGATTTAGCAAAAACCCGAGAACTTCTGAAATCAGTGGCCAATGATAAAAAAAAATCAGTCGAATCACTCATAAGTATTAACGCAATCCATAGTGGTCTGGAGATGGTCAAAATTATTTTAGCATTGTGTCATTTCAGATTATGGTATGGTAAATCGTTCAGGATTTAACATTATCAAATCAAAAATGTATAACGACGAAGCTTCATTTTTGAAATTCTTTATTTTGAGATTTGTTGAAGACTGAATTCCAATTGATTTTCATTCCAAACATTTTTTTCTTTTTTTTAATCGGATTATCGTAACTCTCTATTTCTGAAAACGTCTGTTTAAAAGTTTCAGGAGGTTGCACTTAAAATTTGCACGCTCATCTCAACAATTGTTTGAACTTTCACGTAAAACAATCACTCTCAATCATTCTTTCAAAATAATTCCCAAATTGGTATGATTTACTTGCACACATGGATGAAAATACGCTTAAAATTTGCAATTGAATAGTCGAAACTCATTATTAACGCAACATGATAATTAAAACTCTTTATGTGTAATGTTATAATTAGTGATTAAAAGAATCAGTTTCACTTTGATTTTCCAAATTTTGGCTTCATTTGCACTCGTTCACGTAATTATCTGAAACTGAATGGTGCTTTGGATTCCAGAGTTTCAAAGGTTCCTTGTTTCACAGAAAAAAAAAAGACTTCGTCGAAATGTTAAACTTGGGAAAATTAGCTTTTGGCCATGAAAACGTTTCCGAACCATTGCGCGACGATCGGATCTGTCGAAAAGTGTCGTTAAATCGCGAGACAGTCGCGTAAAACCTCGTTTCATCGGACGAGAGAAATTTGAAATAAACGCGAATGCGAGTTTCGAGGTTTTTTTTCCCCTCTCGAGAACTTGCATTTCGATTCTAATTTATCGCTGTTGGATCTTGCTTCCCTTTCCTTCCGGTTCCTTTTCTGCCTCCTTCTCTCCTCGTTCCGATTTCCAGCGAACGAAATTGAAAAAAAAAAAAAAAAAAAAAAGAAAGGTTGAAAGTCTTTTGGCTAGAAAATGAACATTTTTGGAGCCACTTCCCGTATTTTACAGCGGGCACGTGACCAGCCGGGCGAACGAAATTTATGAACGCGCCGAGCGAATGAAAACACACCGTGGCAATTTAAGAAAGTATTCTACTGTGAACTTTTGAAAAAAATCGATTTTTTTTTTTGCATATTCTTAAAAATAAATCTCTGTGACATGTGAACTCCTAAAATTAACGAAGTTATGGTTGTTTGAAGGAGGCAATTGTTACTGCAGTATTAAACTTTAAAGGCATTTTTCTGGAAACTATGTTTTTCAGAACGGTGCCCATGATATCTCAAATGCTACTCGACCAATTGACTCAAAATTTTAAGTACGCATTTAGTACGTGTGTGACTATAGCCCCAACCAGAATCAACCGAGAAATTTTATTTTTTATATTTCTCTAGGCTTCCGAAGTTTAACAAAAACATGCAAAACTCGATAATCGAACTTCAGAGTATCGCCACCTTTTTAATTACCGACTTTCTTCTTTTGTTTTGGTACCTGCTATAGCCAAACTCATACTAATTAAGGAACATTCACGTTTTTTTTTATTTCCGACAAGCAGAATGGCCGGAATCATGGACACCGTGTGACGACCTTTTTTTAAAAGCGACTATGTTTAAGAGTGTGCAATGCTACTAATTTTCACTTTTTTTTGTCTCAAAAAATTTTGAAACGTCGTTGAAATACGTACAAATAAACCTTGTCAATTTGACTGCAAAAGGTGTAATAGTTTCTTTGCAAAAAATTCCCTAACAAAGTTAAAAAAACACGCACTTCACACTAGAATATACTCTTCTAAATTCAGAGGGAAAAATTGCACGCTCGCATAATATAGATCGCGTAGAGATCTGTGTTTTTCCGTGTGTTGATTGAAGTTTCTTCAAGAGTGTGCGTTATCAGAAACGCCGAGAAATGCCTGAAAAAACGTTCGCCTGTCCTGGGATATTCGTTCGGTTATTACGGAATGTATGAGAGAAGTGATTGGCTGTCGCGTGATTTAAATCCACTCGGCTCCGAGATGGATGTGATCAGCAGCGTAATTATCGAACGCGCGACAACTGGAATTGAGGCGGCTCGTTCGGCCACGTCGCGACAAAATAACTATAATGGCCGCACGAAGAATTGAACGTAGAGGAGATTTACTCGGCCGTGTTTGAAACGGTTTGAAACGGTTTGAAACTGAAAGCTGCATTTTCCACGGAGACGCTTTATAAACAGTTTAGCGAAAGATTTATTATAGCGATGGTATTCTTTTTTCATTCGAAATTTCACTAGCATTGAAAATAACTGTATTTAAAAAAAAAAATGAACTTGAAAAAATTTCATTCGGCCTTGTTGGTTTGAGTTGCTCTTCCAAAAATAAAAAGCTACATTTTTCATGGAGATGTCTCAATCGATATTTTATAAACAGTTTAGCGAAAGATTTATTATCGTGATGGTATTCTTTTTTCATTGGAAATTTCATTAGCATTAAAAATAACTGTACTTAAAAAAAAAAAAAAAGAAATGAACTTGAAATAATTTCATTCGGCCTTGTCGGTTTGAAAATAGAAGACTAGATTTTCACTGTGAGAAGTTTCAATTGACGTTTTATAAATAGTTCAGCAGAGGGTTGTTTTTCTTTTTCTTTTCAACGAAATTTCATTGGAAAGAAATCTTAAACGAAAATAAAAATTGAAAGCAAAAAAAATTTATTCGGCCATGTTTTCATGGTTTGAAATGCTCTTTCAAAAAAAAAAGAAGACGGAGAGGTTTCAATCGATTTATAACAGTTTAGCAAGAGATTTATTATTATGATGATATTTTTTGTTATTTCTTTTCTACGGAATTTTGATCATAAATGAAAGGCATACACTCGAAAATATCGATATTGTTCGTTTATTGTTGTAAAAAAAAAGCGGTGTACTTGCTCGAGTGATACTGAGAAAATTTGTCTCGAAGCCTTAGAATTTCTTTTATCGTTGAACCCCAATTAATCCAAAGTAATTCAATAAATTGACGAAAACAAATTGCACAACTAGTTTTCGGAAGGTTATTGTAAAGTCTTTTATCTTCAGTCTTTAAATTCGCGATAGATTCAACGCGTGACAAAAATCGTTTCACTGTTGTTCGAATCTCGATGCGTATATTTCCGATGAATATTGAAAGATGAAACACACCCTGTTCAGTGCGCCATAGCACCACGATATACACCAAAGCAAGCGTACTACGATTTATTGTAATAAATGATCGGGCGGCGTCGGTTTTTGTTAGAAAGACCAAGCTGCTGTCGATTCGCGATTGAAAGTAATGGCGAGTCGATCGGTATGCTATGCTACGTCCACGGTGAAGAGCGTGACTCGACCAGTAACCATAGGTTTCGTCTAAATCCTTCCTTGTTACTGTTAGTATTAACACGTATTCGCGTCGAATATACGCTGAGCTATTTCAATGATTTAACAGGACAAAAACCGCAAACAATACACGAGTCGTCGGTTGATGTTATTTATTATGGAATTATTTACTTGAAAGATTATCTGTTTTATATCATTACTAATATAAAAAGTCAAGCAACGAATTGGTTGCACCGATTTTGACCAAACTCAAGGATTTTCACACACTCTCTCTCTTTCGCTCTTTTCGTTAAAATCGAAAATCGTTCTCGTCTTAAAATCGAAATTATTCACCGATTAGACTTGCGAATAATATTTCCAGCTGTATAAGTTATCAATATGTTATTCGCGAAGGGAGTACAACAAAAGCAACGGGAAAGTTTCTCGATTCCTCGAGGTTTTTTAAGCGTTCCAAAACGAAAATGCGTGGGGAAAATTCGATCGGTTCTCCAACCATTTCAATGTCAGTCAGTCAGTCCACTGTCAAAATCAGCTCTGCTTCTGTTTCGATTCGTTGATATCTACAACAGTCGTGTCCATTTGATGCAATACGCCAAAGCTTTATTTCTACCGTGTGTATGAAACAAAACTGAATCGACGAGGGGGCAAATAAAAAAAAAAAAAAAAAAAAAAAAACTCTTTTGAAAACTCGTTTAACCCTTTGTAGGAGAGGGTTACGACTGTGGGGCAAAGAAGAAAAAAAAAAAACACAGAATTGAAATATAGGAAAATCTATATGAAAATCCTTTGAATCTTATTGCGATAATTTTTTAAAACTTTTTTCACATTTTTTGATTGTATTGTGTCTATTTTAAGTACTAAAAAAAATTTATACTTTAGAAATGCTCGGAAAATTGTTTCATTGCCAGTAATCGTTATCGACGAGAGAAATTTATTTTTCCATTGCTCGTAACTAGATTTTTACGCATTTTCGTGAAAAATTTAAATGTGCAAAAATCTAGAAAGAATTCGTGTAATAAAATATATTAATTGCATATAATAAATTTGTCTAAAAATCTACTCGTAACAAAGGAAACTCAGTTCGTTAATTTCAGAAAGTAACTCCAAAAGTTTTTGAAAACTTTTCAATTCGATCGAATGCAAACGAACATTATACACTTTACACTATTACGAGCGACCGAGAGACATAAATTTCCCTCGTCGGTAACTGTTATAAGCGATCAATAATGCTTATTGTCAACAAAAAAAAAAAAAAAAATTTACGCTCACTTACAATTGTTTTTCAATCTTTTTCAATCATGTACTTTTCCGAAAAATTGTTTTTCGTGATTTATAGGCTGAACTAAGTTACTAATTTTTTTTTCACAATTATTATTTTTGATGTCTGATTAAATATATACATACATACATATTCTTCAGAAACATATGAAAGAAATTCGTCTTGTGATATTAATGATTATAATAATTGCTGTAAAATTAATCTGAAGTCGCTCGATTAATTGTTGCAAAGTTAATTTAAACTCGCCTGAATTAATCGTGGTAAAATTAATTTAAGTTCGCGTTAATTGCGCAACACGTTTAAATAAACTAACTAAACTAAATAAATAAACCAAAATAAGCTAAATAAATAAACTAAAATAAACTAAGTAAATAAACTAAAATAAGCTATAATAAGTTAAATAAATAAACTAAAATAAGCTAAAATAAGCTAAATAAATAAACTAAAATAAGCTATAATAAGCTAAATAAATAAACTAAAATAAGCTATAATAAGCTAAACAAATAAACTAAAATAAGCTAAAATAAGCTAAATAAATAAACGAAAATAAGCTATAATAAGCTAAATAAATGAACTAAAATAAGCTAAAATAAGCTAAATAAATAAACTAAAATAAGCTAAAATAAGCTAAATAAATAAACTAAAATAAGCTAAANNNATAAACTAAAATAAGCTAAAATAAGCTAAATAAATAAACTAAAATAAGCTAAAATAAGCTAAATAAATAAACTAAAATAAGATAAATAAATAAACTAAAATAAGCTAAACAAATAAACTAAAAAAAACTAAACAAATAAACTAAAATAAGCTAAATACAAATAAACTAAAATAAGCTAAATACAAATAAACTAAAATAAACTAAATAACTAAATAAATAAATTATAATATATTTTCATAATTTGTGACGCGTGTATTTTTTACAACGCGTATCTTTTACATACCTGAGCGATGTACACGAAATCTATAGTTATCGATTCAGTTATGCTCCTTGCTGCGCGGCAGCCTGTAAGCAAGGTGCCTATAGGCTGTCTGCGGTTGCACGTTATTGAGAACGCAGGGCTGATTCTGATTGCCGTGCAGGTGCATCGACCTGGCCGACGATTGATTTCGCACTTGCTTTGACACGGGCACGCTTTCATCATTCGCTACGGGCTAATGTAATGAATGATGATGTTGATGCACCATTAATCAGTTTGCTCTATACTTTCACGCATAAATAGCCTCCTCCCTCTCTCCCTCTCTCTCTCTTTGCTCGATTGTTGTCCGCCGTTCTATTTTTATTTCTCTGTTGACACATTGGTTACCGATGCCGTTGGCGATCAGTAACCAAAGACGCAATACCAGCGTCATTTATCGAGAGCTGCTCCGTTTGTAGATTGCATTTGGAGATGTCGCGATTTTGTGAATAGAGACGAGAGTGAACTGGAGTTTTTGCTCGATTCTGGGCGATTTGTTGGATGAAAAATTTGCACGGATGAAAATGCACGGTGGTGTATACATTTGCGAAATTTAATAATGTACGAATGAAGATTGAGCCTTTTTGGTCGTGCTTTCTCCTAGCGTTGTATAGTGTAGCCATCGATCCCGATTGAAGCGAGCCGAGCCAGCATTTTTCGTTTTATTTCGTTTTGTTGATCCGTGGCGATCAAAGAACGATGAAAGATTTAATTCACCGACGATTTTAATCATTTGTATCTGGTGGTGGTTGATCCTTGTCCGTTACGTGTCAATTTGGCACGTTTCCCTTGTAAAATTTGTAAGATCACGATGTGAAATTGAATATCTGTGTCCGAGTCCATACGAAATTGAATGGAATGGAAACTTAGCCCATTTATTTTTTGTAGATTTAATTTTAAAATTTGGCTATTCAAAAGACGAACGAGGGACAGGCGAGGATTAAAAATAACGTTTCACATGAACGTTAATATCATTTTAATACGAGAACAATTTCTCACAAAGATATATAAATTGAACATTCGTGAATCGTTGGAAGATAGCACGTGTAATTTTATAATTAATAATAAAGTGATTGATTTACGTACTAGAAATTCAAACCTGCACACCTGAAATAACTTTTAAAATATACATATTATGTACATGTGCTATGTATGTATTATAATTTGTCCTCGTTCAATATTAAACTTTTAGATATTTGATCATTTTAAGCGTCCAAAGATATTTTGCGTACTATGTTTTATTTTTCTTTCGATTTATCTTAAACGTAATAAATACGTGAATTTCTATTTTTCGAATATTAAAATACTCGAATATTACATTATATTATATATTGTATTAAAATATTCGAAAAAAGATTCAGTCAAAGAATTACTAGAAAATTTATTTCCTTTTTTACTCTATTTAGAATATACTAGTCAAAAGTCATCCAATGGCACACAAATTTATCACCTTTGGTGATCAAAATTCCGAGGTGAATTTTCAAAAATATAAGAATTTAATATCGAGTGAAGAGCATATAAAAAGAAGTGAGATTACATTCATTTTGAAATACCTTATTTATTCGATGCGTTTTGATGTGTTATTCTCTCTGAATCTCGAGTAATCAAAGCATAATAATTATTTTGAATAATAATTTCAGATTTATCTGCACGATACTAAGCACCGAAAGAGTTAACAGAAATGTCCCAGTTAATTTAATGCCGGGCGTAAAGAGTTAATTTGATGAAAAAAATTATAAAGTACTTTTATAAGAAAAATGATAACATACTGTAACGATACTGCAAATTGAAACTGTCCAGTTACTTTACGATATATTATAAGATATATTTACAATAGAAAAATGATATAAATTATAACAGAAATTATTATATAAACATATATATATATATTTATTTATTTATTACTATAATAAATTATAAATACGACTGTAGTAAAAGCGACAAATACAAAAAACACGTGTGTCGTTTTGAAAAAAACAGTTCGTCGATAGAACGGTGTACTTGATCGTAACGAGAAAAAACGTACGTTGCCATTTTGTCACGGCAATTAGGCTCATCTAGTCGAGCCAAAGTATAATACATCAGGGATCATTCAATGACACGGAAAATTTAATAAAAATGTCGTAGTTAACTCGGACACAGAAAATTTAATAAAAATGTCGTAGTTAACTCGGGCATAAATCGTTTCAGGGAATCATTTCGCACGATTATTTATGGATGTCACGGTTAACGCTGACCACACAGGCGTGTATGAAAATTGCCCGAACGTGACGATCCGTTGGCACGTTCGACTTTCCCGCCCACAGAACCACCGGGCATTATTGTCCATTAGTCGTTGCGCTACCGCAAATCCTGCAGAAACCTCGAGCAGATAGTTAATATTCGGTCGCGTCTGCATACGGTCTTTGGAATTCGAAAAATTTCCGCTCGTTACGACCTCTTCGCCATTTTAGCTTCGTGCGCTTCGCGGCGTGTCGCTGGAGGAAAAAAAAAAAAAAAGAAAAATGATCGAATTAAAATCGTGCAAAGCAAAGCAAAGATAGGCCAATGTTGTTTTTAATTTTATTAGAAAATGTGAACCGACGAGTTCGAAAAAAAAAAAAAGCGACGAATTATTGTATACGGTTTCGGTCACTCGTTATGGTCCGCAATCAGTTACAAGCGCAAGTGGTTAAAGATACCTATAAGTAATGTCGTTTTCTGATACTGTAGAAAATTTTATTTTATTTAAAAGGTAAACACAGCTTTAATCTGTAATATAATTTAACAATAAACACACTAAATGTCAATGTATTTAACTAGAATATAAGTTATATTAGGAATAACATGGGTTGTATTATAACATATTATATATTATATATTACAGCATAGTATGTTATAATAAGCAAAATTATATATTTAAGTAAAGCAAAATGGGCGAAACAAATAATAAATTTATTACTTCTCAATGATATCTATTCAGTGATACCATAGCGACGAGTTATTGTATACGGTTTCGGTCACTCGTTATGGTCCGCAATCAGTTGCCAGCGCAAGTAAC
>NW_025109975.1:523322-553803 GCF_011392965.1 Frieseomelitta varia | reverse complement strand
CAATCTGTGATATAATTTAACAATAAACACACTAAATGTCAATGTATTTAACTAGAATATAGGTTATATTAGGCGTAACATGGCTTACGTTATAACATATTATATATTACGTATTACAGCATAACATGTTATAATAAGCAAAATTATATATTTAAGTAAAACAAAATGGGCGAAACAAATAATAAACTTGTTACTTCTCAGTGATTTCTATCCAGTGATACCATAGCGACGAGTTATTGTATACGGTTTCGGTCACTCGTTATGGTCCGCAATCAGTTGCCAGCGCAAGTAACCAAGTTTTCTGACACTGTAGAAAATTTTATTTTGTTTAAAAGGTAACACAGCTTCAATCTGTGATATAATTTAACAATAAACACACTAAATGTCAATGTATTTAACTAGAATATAGGTTATATTAGGCGTAACATGGCTTACGTTATAACATATTATATATTACATATTACAGCGTAACATGTTATAATAAGCAAAATTATATATTTAAGTAAAACAAAATGGGCGAAACAAATAATAAACTCGTTACTTCTCAGTGATTTCTATCCAGTGATACCATAGCGACGAGTTATTGTATACGGTTTCGGTCACTCGTTATGGTCCGCAATCAGTTGCCAGCGCAAGTGGTTAAAACGAGTGCTCCGAAACGAGAACATCGGGCGAGACGAGGGAAAGAGAAGGGGAGAACGTTCAATCTCCTGTGCCCGGTACGTCGTTTTAGACCGAGCGGAGTGCGCTCGGTGGTCCGTAATAAAATTAATGGAGCGTGTAGCCAAGCGTCGCTGGGAGGACGCTTCTTCTCCTTCTTTCGTTTCTCCTTCGGCGACTCGCGCGCTCCAGTCAATCCGATGTTTCAATTTCCGCGTGTGTTTATTGAGCAAGCTTACGCATGTAAATACCCTGCCGGCTACCGGAACGATTTCGCCCTCGTGAAACTTATGCTCGTACACGCGCCTACGTGCAATTACACCCGCCAGGGATTATTAGATTATTTTACAGCTATTTCTTGTTCGAGTTGGAGGAAATTCATGTGTGTAGTATCGTTATTTAGTATCGTCAATTCATCAAGTAATTACTATCGATGATAGTTATTTTCCTAGTCTCGATATTGGAAAGTAGAATTTGACTGTTTTTTTTATTATTTCTGACAATTGTATAACCCATTGAGGACCTATTGAATGATTTATTGCGAACACTTCAAAAATCGGAAATTCTTTTTTTAAATATTTACAAATATAAATGTGATATGTGATATCGTGTGTATGTCATTCTTTGATGTTATTAATATGTAATATACAATATTATATATTATGTAGGTATATAACTGATCATAATATTGTATATGTATATACAATATTATATATTATGTAGGTATATAACTGATCATACATATAATTCAGATTATAATTTATATTACATTTTATGCAAACATTTCAGCTCGAGGTTCAAATGTACCATAGTTTATTGTTATTATTGTCATTGAGGATTTATCGTATTATTATAAATATTTCGTAAAATTATAGAATCTAAGGTAGAAAAAAAGACACGATGATGAAAAAAGGTTGTGGAATTTTTTCTCGTAATTCTGATATTAGAAAATGAAATTTATAATATAAATTTATTGAGAAAAAGAGAGACAAAACGAACGCAATGTTAGTAAACGGTAAGTCAAACTGCTCCAAAAGTGAATAATGAAATCAATGTTAATAATATAATACGTGTATCATGTTACATCATGCTATATACATTATATCATGTAATATAACATATGTATTACATTATTACAAATTATTATAAAAATAATTTTAACATTACAGTCACAAGTGCTTTTCTAACCGTGAAAGTTTTCCCCTTTTTCTTTTTTAAATTTAAAGGAAAAGAACATTCATTATATATGTATATTAAATAACATCGATGAACGAATTTCTTATTAATTTATTGCCCATTCATGTAGAAATTTCATTCATTTTATAGACACGAATATAGCACGAGTCTCCAAGTTTTTACACATATACATCACCGAAATTAAACATATTTCAGTATCGTCAGAAGATATACGAGTCATATATGTAACTAGGTGCAATATTCGAGATTGAAAGATAGATATATTGCACGAATTATCCGCATATACTAAACGGAGACAGTGTGGCGTGGCCGTAAATAAAAGCATTAAGAGTAAGTGCCATCCATTATTGTAGACGCACCCAGAGAGAACCGCACGTATCTTGTAAATATTGCAACGTGAAAGCCATTTATGAATTGCTATTCCGCTTCGCAGTCTGCCGTTTAAACAGCGCGTTATTAAATCTCGGTGAATGACAATCATCGTGTTAGAAAAAAAAAAAGAAAAGAAATTAATTTGCAGTTGTTGTCACGTCATTCACGTTTGATGTCGTGTATGTACAAAAAGTATGAATTAATCAAACGGTAAACGTACCGATCTCAATGAAGTCTGAAGTTTGAAATTAATAACTGTACTTACACTTACTTTATGAAACGCACGTTTCTGTTGACCGCAAACAAAAGGAGAATTTCTCTCAAAGTGCAAAAGAAGTTTTGAAAAGATCCAAGATTAGAAAGGAACGATTTATAACGAAAGGATATTAGATTTCTGTTCTCAGAGATATTTCAAGTTTTTTTTCAATTTAGATGTTATTTTATAACGATGAAAATGGGAATAATTTCTTAATTTAATAATTAAGTTCGATTAATAGTATCTGTAAAGATGCTGCAAGTTTTATCCAGGCTTAATATTTAGTTTTCGTGAGTTTTTCCTTGCTATTTATTTATGTTTTCTGATAATTAGAATTATATATCTACTTCTGTTCGCTATCGAACATTTTGAAGAATGTTTCAAGTTGGAAATGTTTTGTAAATAGACTTAATACGAAAATGCGCATGTTGCGTTGAAATTAAAAATATATAAAATACCTAGAACATAATGTTCCTTATAATATGTAAATTCAATAGATATCCTTTTACAGTTGATAAAATAATTTTCTACTTTTGAATAATTAAAATGAACACCTGTGTAAATAAATTCTATTATAATTCGTTTTAATTATTTCCATAAAAATAGAAAATCTACAGTTTGTTCATAAAAAGAAACTCTAGAGTCTTGGTTTATTCACAAAAGTACTTAACCTAATACTCGGATTAATAAAGTAAAGGATAGATAATAAAATAAAATAATAAAATAATAATAAAAAAAACAATATAATAATAAAAAAATAATAATAATAAAATAAAATAAAAAGCACAACAACAAAACTTAAAAAAGAAGAAAAAAGATGAGAAATTACAATTTACCAAGGATAGCCACGTATTTCTCTCGATCGCAAATTCATCGAAATTTTCATTCTATTTAAGAAAGAAGAAAAAGAAAAACGTTGCACCGTTTCGTAAAAAAAAAATAACAATTCGTTTTGAAATAACGACGATAAATTCTAGGGCTTTGGAGATACGTACGGAAGAAAGATTTAAAGGTCGCTGAAATGAGTATAAACGAGCTTCCGCGAAACTTCGTTTGAAACTAGGAAAAATGTTTAAGCGGGCGCTGTTACTCTTTGGGTTAATTCTCTCGCGATGGTCGCGCGCGTGTGGCTAAAAGAAACACAGTATCGTCGTTCTTAGTTCCATCAGCGCGTAAAAAAAAAAAAAAAGAAAAAAAGAACGTAGCGCGGAACGTATTGAACCTGTCGAGCCTATCTTCCTCCATTTCGCAGCGGACACGTTCGTTTGAGAATTGGATTCTCGCCGCTGGTAATTCTCGGACGCCGACACTCGACGTTTTCGCTCGTCTTAACACATTTCCGATGGATTACCTAGCAGTGTTATCGACAACGCGAGTTGGCCATTTTTCTGTCTAACCCTTTCAGCACCGAAAGCAGGAAGAGAGATATTAACACTAGAACTATCGAACTGGTCAAAATGACTAATTCATAATTGTTTTAGATATATTTTTCTCAGATATTATGTATACATTACAGATGCAAAATGGTGTATTTTTAGAGGTCTAAATGATTTTTTTTATAAAATACACGAATAAAAGTCTGTGTATCCCGCTGTATTTCTATTTTTTTCACTTTAATATCTCCGATGAAAATTCTGTGCTTTAGTCCTTGGTAGTTTTAGTGTTAATGTAAAGTGAAGAGGGTGATTTCTTGAGTTAAAATCATTCTAAAAAAAAAAAAAAAAAGATGGAAGTTTCTTTCGTACATATATATAGCGATCTTAAATTAAATTTAATTCGTCGTTGAACTGACGACGTGATTCAACACTTATCAAACTGATTAAAATGACCAATCGATGATTTCTGTTTTAGACATCTTATAGACGTGAAAACATTTAAATAATTTTTTTGTAAAATGGGTAAATAAAAGTCATACTCCGTTATATTATATTATGCTTTAATCGTCAATAGTTCTAGTGTTAAAAAAAAAAAGAAGAGCGAATCTGCTGTATAATTTTGTTATTAAAAAGTGTAAAACTATTTTTATTTTTTCCTACAGAGGGGATTTATTTTCAATTAAAAGGATATTCCCGTATGGAGATTTTAAGCGATTTATTGGATAAGAAAATTTGTTATTTATAGGGTTTCTGAAATTTTGTACAACACACAGTGTAATGTAATTTACTGAATTTTAATTCGAATAACAGGTGATGATTGCTTTTTTTTTTTGCGCGCGTGATGAGAATATTAACAGCAGGTTAAACGAATGTTAAAATATCACGAAAACACCGTCGACATGCAGAACATCGAGAAACGAAGCCAAACGAAGGCAACATATTTGTTCGATTTTGTTCATTCGCCTCTCGTCTATATATTACTGGAATTAACTCGATCAAAATTCTCGTTAGCCGGAACGCTTGTTTTTCGCAAAAGTGACCGGAGCTTTCGCCGGTCCCACGAGCGTTTGCAACTTTCGTCCAATGAGCATGCAACATGGGTTAATTCCACCGGAGAATGAAACGGTACCGAAGTACTGGGATTTCCTTACGATTGACGCGAGAGATAAATATTGCTTCGCGATAGAAACGTACGAGGCTCGAGAGAAAGACTTTTGCGACTCTGCCTGAAATTTCTTTTTATTCAGTAATTATTCTCTTCCTTTTATTAATTAAATAAAATTATTTAAATAAAATTATTTGAAGAATCGAGAGTAAGTTTCCTTCGTCAACGCACAGCCACAATACAATGGTTCTGGAAACGATGAAAAATAAATTTCTAAAAAATTCAGTCTGGCCGATCTGAATTTTCTCAATTTTTATTTATTATTATCACTACTTTATAAATTTGTTCTACCACAAATGGAATAGTGTCCACACTTATATAAATTGCAGAATTGCCGATTCGACGTGTATTGAGGAAATATTTGAAATATTTGATTCGAGCGTGCCGATTGTGCCCTAATTGAAAAACAAAGGAACTCCGAATTTTTCCAGATGTTTCAAAGATCGGGAACAGTAAAAAAGATCGGTCATAGTCACGTACGATCCGGATCCGTTCAAATCCAAAATATCGTTGTTAAGACTAGTCAACGACCGTAATTTGTGGCACGTAATTGTGGACGGGATTTGAAAACGTTTTGAGAAATTTGCACATGCGTTAGCAGCCATTGGGTTTACATCCCAACAATATCGTTAACAATGAGCGACTCTGTCATACATTATGGTAGGTCCTGAAGATGAGCAGAGTCTGTACGACTTCTTGGGAAAGTGAAAGTTAAAAATTTACTTCCGACCGTGCACTGTTTTCGGTGCACTCTTCTCAGACAGTTTTTTCAGAAGAGGAAATACACGAAAGAGAACTTCTTAGGAAAGACACTCGTCTCGAGCACATTGGAAAATTCGAGACATTTCCTCAATACACGTCAAATCGGCAATTCCGCAATTTATACAAGTGTGGACACTATTCCATTTGTGGTAGAACAAATTTATAAAGTGGTGATAATAATAAATAAAAATTGAAAAAATATCCTCTTTAATCTATTGCGCTGGCAACCGATTGCGGACCATAACGAGTGACCGAACCGTATACAATAAAATTCGTCGCTTTCTTTTGGAACTCGTCGGTACGATATCACTGGATAGAAATTATTGAGAAGTAATAAATTTATTATTTGTTTCGCTTAGGTTATATTATATTTAAATACATTTAAAACTGAGAGAATATTGCGATTTTGGGACAAAATATTCTCGACGTGCGTGTCATTCCAGCGCAAGAGGTTAACTAATAAAATTAAGAAAGAAAAACGTAATTTCTTGATACAATGGAAATATATAACGAACGAAATTTTACAGAATATTTAATTTCCTTTTTAATATTGCTTATTTTTTTATAATATTGTCTGTAATTAATATTCTGGAAGTGTGTAATAGTTCTCGATGCACTCGGGTAAATGTAAAGCCATCTCACATCGCTTGCCATTGCCAAGTTGTCTCACTTCGTATATATGAAATTTATATATATATAAATTTATATGAAGAAGTATATAAATAGTAGAAATAATAGAAATATATAATAATATAAAATATTAGAAATAATAGAAAAATAATAATAATAGAATAATAGAAGTAATAGAAATATATAATAATAATAGAATAATAGAAATAATAGAAATATATAATAATATAAAATATTAGAAATAATATTAGAAAAATAATAATAATAATAGAATAATAGGAATATATAATAATGTAAAATATTAGAAATAATATTAGAAAAATAATAATAATAATAGAATAATAGAAATATAATAATAATAGAATAATAGAAATATAATAATAATAGAATAATAGAAATATTATAATAATAATAGAATAATAGAAATAATAGAAATATATAAATTTATATGGTTTTTAAAAAACCGCTTGAGGGCGAGACTCATTTCCACTTAAGAGGGTTAAACAAGCAAATAAGACGTACAGATGCGGTAAAAGTAAAAACCAAACTTTCGTCTCAACACGTACAATCGTGACACGTATCGCGAGAAAGGAGGCGTATAAAGGAACGAAAAAAGATACGAAAAAAGAGAGAAAGAGAGAGAGAGAGAGAAAGAGAAAATAAAAGAGAAGTGCCGCACAACTGGAAGAGCGGCACAGTTATCGCATATAGGAGGCGCAGATCTTGCTTAATAATAACCGTGTGTACAGCTACGTGCGTTCTACATAGGCTATATCGCGTACGGGACGAGATCCTACTTATGGCACCCAACGTGTTCGGAGGCACGTTGCTCGCTCGTTGTGTGCGCGCAGCCCGTGTCACTGCATGACGATGATGGACGACTACGACTGTAATTTCCGCGGTAACGCCCCATTGGCTCGCAATTACTCGCGCGAAATGAAGCGGTCAGTTTATGTGTGTACGCCCGCGCCGTGTGGTGCTTAGCGAAATTAAAGACGCAGTGTCAATAGACACGTGCTCCGCAAGAGAGAGAGAGAGAGAGAGCTCTCTCTCTCTCTTTCTCTCTCGGAAATTAAAGGGTTTTCAGTTAGTGGACGGTTCGCTTTTGTATATTTAATTCGACTTGGCCGTTTCCCGCCAAAGATGAGTCGAGGATCCACAGGGGCCAAGTATGTAACGCGATTTCGTAGATAGTAGAGTAGGGAAATGTAAGATTAAAGAGAAAACGCTGGTGTTTCACAGCTTTCCCCACGTTTAATGAGAAATTTCACGCGACGACACTATTCACGCGACAATTATTCGGACGCAATTATTTGTTTGATGTCGGATCGGGTCGATCGAGTTAGAGGAATGGCGCGAATCGAACGTTGGCCATTTTCGGAGAGTGTTTGATGTTGTGTATCTTTTTTTTCTGTTTTTTATTAGAAAATAATCATCCGAATTTAAGATCGAAGATTTCGAAAATCTGCAGAATATGTACATACGTGTGTTACGTGCGAATAAGTAACAAACAAAATTGATATTAATTTGAATATTACATCAGTGATATTTATTAATGTTATTTGATATATTTGTAATTGTAATATAATATAAATTATATTTTATTTAACAGTATTTGTATATTTATAATATGTATAATATAATAATATTTAATAATATATATATAATATTTATAATATGTATAATATATATAATATATATAATATTTATAATATGTATAATATAATAATATTTAATAATATATATATAACATTTATATGTGTATTAGAATATTAATTTATTAATATATTACTTATGAAAATATTTATGTAAACGAAGTGGTTATGGGATACAAATACACCCAATAGTGTTGATAATTAAGAGACAAAATTATCCAATAGTATTAATCTTTTAGCTACGATGAGATTTTTCGCGAAGCTTTACTTTTGTAAAGCAAGGATTAGGCACAAACTGTGCGAAACGATGCAACAATGAAAATTTTAAAATTGAAAAAAAAGAATAAATTAAAGTTTGTGTTATGAATTATTGAAAAATCATAAACGACATAACCTCGTGTATACAGCTCTCTTCGACCGACTCTGAAATTTTTGAGTTACTATAGTCGCGTTTGAAAATGATGGCACATGTGTGCGATAGTCACTATAGTGGCGTTCAGTAACCTCAGTAAGAGATTAAAAGTGTTAACCTCTTGCGTTAGGATCACGTGTTACGTCGAGAATTTTCTGTTCCAAAATTGTAATATTTCCTCGGTTTTAAGTATATTGAAGTAAAACAAAATAGGCGAAACAAATAGTAAATTTATTACTTCTCAATAATTTCTATCGAGTGATATCATATCCGATGAGTTGAAAAAGAAAGCGACGAGTTATTGTATACGGTTTCGGTCACTCGTTATGGTCCGCAATCAGTTGCCAGCGCAAGTGGTTAAAGATACCTATAAGTAATGTCGTTTTCTGATACTGTAGAAAATTTTATTTTATTTAAAAGTTAATACAGCTTCAATCTGTAATATAATTTAACAATAAACACACTAAATGTCAATGTATTTAACCAGAATATAGGTTATATTAGGCATAACATGGGTTGTATTATAACATATTATATATTATATATTACAGCATAGCATGTTATAATAAGCAAAATTATATATTTAAGTAAAACAAAATGGGCGAAACAAATAATAAATTTATTACTTCTCAATGATTTCTATTCAGTGATACCATAGCGACGAGTTATTGTATACGGTTTCGGTCACTCGTTATGGTCCGCAATCAGTTACCAGCGCAAGTAAGCAAGTTTTCTGACACTGTAGAAAATTTTATTTTATTTAAAAGGTAAACACACCTTCAATTTGTAATACAATTTAACAATAAACATACTAAATGTCAATGTATATAACTAGAATATAGTTTATATTAGGCATAACATGGGTTACGTTATAACATATTATATATTATATATTATAGCATAACATGTTATAATAAGCAAAATTATATATTTAAGTAAAACAGAATAGGCGAAACAAATAATAAATTTGTTACTTCTCAATGATTTCCATCCAGTGATACCATACCGGCGAGTTTAAGAGGGAAGCGACGAGTTGTTGTGTACGGTTTGGTCACTCGTTATGGTCCGCAATCAGTCGTTAGCGCAAGTGGTTGAAGGTACAGCATAAACCTTTCATTTCCAATGCCAAGAAAATGGCATAAAACTCTGCAAACATTTCCCTTTCTATTTGGATTCCAGTTCTTTTAATCGCGCTGGTCAAACTATGAAATTGTGCGTAAAATGTCCGCGGTTTACAGACGTTTGTCGTTTTTTTTTTTTTCTCCGAGGAGATCGGTAGCTCGCGTTGGTCGCGACCGTGGAGGATTTCAATTATTTCACACGCGGCGACAAGAGCGTTTGGAAAAACAGGGTCACGCGGGCACGTGTTGAAAACCGAGTTAACACGCGATAGTTTCACGTGGAATTCCCTAGGAGTCCCGGCGCGGAAAGGATGAATTTTTGACACGAGCGAACATTTCGTTTGACACGGTTGCCTCGGAATATGCAAAGCAGTTAGCCCTGTCCGTTATGTTGATACCGCGTTACCGAGTGCAGTATACAGCCGGCGTCATAAAATGCCATGTACAGCTTGTGTACGGTTATGTAATTACTGAATCTTCGCGATCGCGAATATTCCACGCGTGTACATTATTTTTCTACATACTTGGAAACGTGTGTTGTGTACAGCCGCACGCGTGAGAAGAGCCCGCTCTCTCTCTCTCTCTCTCTCTCTTTTTCTTTTCCTTTTTCCCCGTGTCGTTACACAATTCGTGTGATTCGTACCGAAATTATTGTGCAGTTTGAGCACAATAATCGTATAATTAACTTAACCTTTCGCGCTGGAATGACGTGCCACGCACGTCGAGAATATTTCCCCCAAAATTGCAATATTTTCTCAGTTTTAAGTACATTGAAATGTAATTCAGGTAAAATGAATAATAAATTTATTACTCAGTATTATTTCTGTTCAGTAATATACCGACGAATTCGAAGATGAAGGCGAATTATTGTAAACGGTTCGGTCACTCGTTATGGTCCGTGAACCATTTACCAGCGCAAGCTCGATTGATATTCAGAAATTTACATTCTACTGTTTTACGCGGAATTTCGGAGTTATTGATTTTCTATGCAGAAAAGGAATTCATTGAACGTGCAACGTAGATGGGGTACGATTTTCTGTAACGATGGTAATGATGATAAAATAGTGGTTAATATATACCGTACACGAGGTCAAAGGTAACGACTGGACAATTCTACGCGCAGATGCGGCGAACGATTCTTCCGTAAATTTTTGCTTGAACAAATTTTAATTTTAACGCTCGCAAGACGAGCTTCGATCGACTCGCCGACCTCACAGCTGGAAGAAATAAATTTTTCTTTTCTTTTTTTAATTGAAAACGTGTCTAGAACACGTTATTGTACTTTTAGTGTGAACGTCATTAGTAAGTTTTTGAATATCTTCAATTCTTTTTATCGCGTTTTTAAATACGCGAAATAATGGCTTCAGACATCGAATGTGTTAAACTTTGCGAAATTCTTTAGTTTCCGTGAACGATGACTTTGGACACTCCAATCTAGATGGACAAAATTATTGTAGAATAATTTATAGTATATTAATTTATATTCTGACGCTTTATAATCACCAGAATGTGGATTTTTATGCAAATCCATACTTCTAAAGATAGTTTTAATATAATTTTTAAAATATTTATGCAACACGTACATAAGTTTTCTGTATAAATAAATGTACAAATGCTTTATACGTATTGTACATAATCGTTACACGTCAAAATTCGATCAACACAATAATATCAGAATTTTTAATAAATTTCTACTAATTTCCCTTACTTTTCATAAATGAATACTATAATATTCTAACCAGGATACGAAAGATCAAAAAAAGAATTATACATCCTTTTATATTTATCCTTATCATATTTGAAGATTCAGCAAACATGATAATATCAGAATTTTCAATTAAATTTTGATCTACATTACTCTCCGTAAATATTCCAATACTATGATATTCTAACAAGTATGTATGCGAGAATTGAAAAACAATTACACACGAATTTAACGTTAACGAAAGTTAGAAACCAACGTCAACAAAAATTGCACGATCATGGTATTTCAAGGCTCAACGAATAATAATAATATAATAATATAATACAAATTTTTTTCATAAATATTATTCTAGCGATCGGTCGGTAAAGAGTGTACGTGTCCCTTTTCGAAAATGTTGCGAGCATGTGCTGATGTAAGGATGCAACGATGCACGTTTTGTACTCGAAGCAGACCGTGCCCAGTTGACGATGATAATTTTTCAAATCTTGCCAGCAATCTGAGACACGAAGCGTGGGCAGAGCCAACCGTGGTTCTAGCTAATGTTGCCGTAGCCACTCATCTCTGCACCGTTAATCGTCCCACTGGTAAATTATCAAACTCGATCCTGTCTTTAATAGACACGGTTAATTGGAAGGTTGTAAAAGCTGTTCGTTAATGACGGATCCACGTATGAATACGATGGTCGTCGATAACCTAATTTTTAATAACCGTGCCGAGCTGTTTTAACGCGCAATTTACGCCGCGAGAACGTTTGTATAATAAATAACGTTCATCGGAGGATTTCAATTCGTTGAAATCGTGTATGAAATTGCATCCCGTTGCGAGAGCCTTTACGAGGCGAGCACTTAATAAAATTTCTATAATGCTCGCCAAGATGGGAATTTTCATTTAATGAGTCGCATACTGAGTTGTATACAAAAAGAGACGAAAGTTGCGATGAAGACATTTGAAGTTCTCCGAATATTTGGATGTCGGATAGTTCTTATAAGTAACTAATTACGCGACGAAAGATTTCGCACGAATTTGATTTAACCTTGCGTATACAGATAGTAAAGCACGGTAACAAAATGGAAATTACTTTAAACTTTCTGCCACTGTGGAAGTTCTGATTTTCAGTTAATTGCCTTAAAGGAGGGATTGCACGAATTTTTTTCTCTTTTTTTTTTTTTTTTTTTTTTTGTTGCGAAATTTGCGAGATTTGTTAGCTCTGAAGACGTGATGATAATGAAATTCAGAGGGCATGCGTAGAAAAGAATGTGAAATCTAATTAAAACTTTCACGGCAGGATATTTCGGGCAAGAATTTCATTATCCTTGAAACAGTGGCGATCATTGTCTGTGAGAAACTATTAGAGCCATCGCTGCATGAATCTTGTTGTCGCGCCTTTGTTATCAAGATATTAATATAACTAACGATGCTAATACAAACAAATCTAAATATTAATAAACATATTAACATAACAAACAAATCTAAACATACTAACACACACACACACACACGATACTAATACAACCAATCTAACCAATAGAATGATAAAATAAAAATATTTATTATTTTAGTTATTTTTTAATTTTATTATTTTACTGGTTAGATTTGTTGCATTAATTTATCATTTACATTTGTTTGTACTTGAGAGGACACGCAATTAAATTGAGCAACTAAGAAACATTTATATATATATATATAAATTTATTATTATTATTATATAATTATATATATATAAATTTATTATTATTATTATTATTATTTAATTATATATAAATTTATTATTATTATTATTATTATATAATTATATATATAAATCTTATTGTACGATGATTATTAATATTTTATTATTATTTTAATAAACATTATTTACAGAACATTTGAACAGTTCAAAGCTCGTAATACTCGTCGTGCAAGTGTGAAATATTTTGTTTGAAAACGATCTGACAATGAGTGACCTACGACGACATCATCAGTATTCAACAGTACAATCATTATCTTTCATCCTTGTTATATTGATTCAGCCGTATAATCGTGATATCGCTCGTGAATAGCGGAACGAACGTAGAACGAGTTAAAAATCCCAGCAAATCCGTTTTCCGTATCACAGCGCACAAAGGGGTTCATTTTTAAAATGCACAGACCGCTGGAAGGAGTACGACAGAATGCAGGAAATGAAAGCCATCCGAAGCGTTTCACGTACATACATTGACGGTTGAATTTCGATTTGGCAAGAGGCGTTTTTTTTTTTTTTTTTTTTTCGCCTCCCCCTATGAATGTTGACGAACTTTTCCACGTAGCAGTCTAAAGTTCTTTACATAGCATGCTTTTGCTTTTCTCTTCGCGTTGTGCCAGTTGTCCAACGAAAATATTCGGACGTTTTCACAAACTGTTACATTTTACAAGTGCGTTGTAGGGGTGTTGTGTACGATGATTATTAATATTTAATAAAATGATATTGTGTAATTATAAAATATAAAATGATATATTAATAAAATAGAATAATAAATTAATAAATTAATAAATTAATAATAATAAAATATAAAATGATATATATATATATATCATTTTATAAAATATAAAATGATATATTAAACATAATATTAATATAATAATATTATATGAAATAATGTGTGAAACATTTTGACGTTTCGTTAACAAAATGGAACACGGTTGTCGCGATTACGTTGAAAGAGATTTATTTGATACTGAATATTTATTTTTATAATATATACTGTATACTATATATTTTTATAATACACACGATATAATATGTACTTTATACTTCTATTATTGTATTAATTTTTTACCAAGTACTCACGTTTACAACAAGTACCCTAACAGTAGTAACTTCACGAAACAGACAATGCTGTAAGATGATAACACGAATAATCGCAAATAAATAAGTCCAAATAAATAGCCGAGTCCAAACGAGCTAATCTCTTCTTAGTTTATCGGTTCTCTACGCGCTTCTAAAGTTTCGAGCACTTCGTGTAATTGTTACAGTCGCACTGTTCGATAAAATTGAGCTCAAACTCAAATACTCTCGCGATTGAAAACGAACGTAGAATCGACGGAGAAAATCGAGTCTAATTCAAAATTATGAGTAACTTGCTGTTTGTTATATCTTGAATTTATTTATCTTCAATTCTTACGTAAAATCTACCGCTTTTACATGCTACTCCATGCGCCAACAAATTAAGGTATTCTAGTGTGAAGTGCGTGTTTTTTTTTTAACTTTGTTAGGGAATTTTTTGTAAAGAAACTGTTATACCTTTTGCAGTCAAATTGACAAGGTTTATTTGTACGTATTTCAACGACGTTTCAAAATTTTTTGAGACAAAAAAAAATTAAAATTAGTAGCATTGCACACTCTTAAACATAGTCGCTTTTAAAAAAGGTCGTCACACGGTGTCCATGATTCCGGCCATTCTACTTGTCGGAAATAAAAAAAACGTGAATGTTCCTTAATTAGTATGAGTTTGGCTATAGCAGGTACCAAAACAAAAGAAGAAAGTCGGTAATTAAAAAAGTGGCGATACTCTGAAGTTCGATTATCGAGTTTTGCATGTTTTTGTTAAACTTCGGAAGCCTAGAGAAATATAAAAAGTAAAATTTTTCGGTTGATTCTGGTTGGGGCTATAGTCACACACGTACTAAATGCGTACTCAAAATTTTGAGTCAATTGGTCGAGTAGATTTTGAGATATCATGGACACCGTTCTGAGAAACATAGTTTCCAGAAAAATGCCTTTAAAGTTTAATACTGCAGTAACAATGACGCTGGTCGTTGCCTCCTTCAAACAACCATAACTTCGTTAATTTTCTCATGTCACAGAGATTTATTTTTGAAACCATGTCCTTTAAGAATATGCAAAAAAAAAAATCAATTTTTTTCAAAAGTTTACACTAGAATACTCCCTTAAATCTGTTCCATGTGCAAAGATTTTTTTCAAATAGAGATCGATACTGAAAAGCTTCACCGGCGACGTAAAGTGTTCAACTCGCGACTCGCACGAATCTGTGCAATCCCTCACGAGCGAGATTGCGCTTTCGCAAAATCTGCTCCGATTTCTGTTGAGGAGGATTGCCCTTTAACTCGAGCGGGCCGGCTATAATAAGTGTCTGTGGCCGTGTCGTGGCACATTGTAGCATTATGGCGAAAGCATTTCGTGATATGTCACGAAGGAAACCAACGAACGGGATCGCGTTTGTTGCTGCACTTAGACTGGCTTGTGTCTTTCTAGCTCTAGGTGTGTATATGCTCTGTTTGATCGAGCCAAGGGCTTTGTGTCTCCATTATTGTTTCCTCTTCGTGATATCTCCCTCTCTCTTTTTGTCTGCTCGATCTGTTCTGTTAGCTCGTTCAAAGAGGACATTGTGTATTATTTGTAACGAGAAATCTGCTTGTGGCAGTGATAGCTTTTCGCGAGTCACAGTACTCACGGCGTTTAATTGAAATACTGCTAATGACGCTTGGTAGCTTCGTAGCCACGGTTTCGCTCGATTAGGTGAATTTAATTGCCGTGGGAAAAAATGGGTTTTTGTCGCTGCGACGAAATTTTTACATTGTGTGTTTTTTTTTTAAGATTGTTGTATTTTTCCTCATTTTTTTAAGATTGTTGTATTTTCTTCTTTTTTTTTTTAAGATTGTTGTATTTTTTCTCATTTTCTTTTTTAAAATTATCGTATTTTTCTTCAGTTTCTTTTTTTAAGATTGTTGTATTTTTCCTCATTTTCTTTTAAGATTGTTGTATTCTTCCTCTTTTTTTAAAAGGTTGTTGTATTTTTTCTCATTTTCTTTTTTAAAATTATTGTATTTTTCTTCAGTTTCTTTTTTTAAGATTGTTGTATTTTTCCTCATTTTCTTTTTTAAAATTGTTGTATTTTTCTTCAGTTTCTTTTTTTAAGATTGTTGTATTTTCCTCATTTTCTGTTTTAAAATTGTTGTATTTTTCTTCATTTTCTTTTTTTATGATTGTTATATTTTTCCTCATTTTCTTTTTTAAGATCGTTGTATTCCTCATGGTACGTGAAAAAACATGTCACGAAAATGAAAGTATTCGTATAGTGAGTCTTTGCAAATATAAAGTGATTCTCTCAAGTACTGTTACACTGTAAAGGCCTGAAACCCTGAAGAAGTATCAAATAACGCTGAAGGGATTATATTGAGAACTTTGTAATTTTATTCAGTTATCGAACAATTATATTATTTGTAATTTTTTTTACACAATGACATATTATTTTCATATTTGAACAACAACGTAAATTTTTAAATCCGGCCAGTCTATGTCTAGCAATTACCGGCTCGATTAAAATTGAAATAAAGTTCCAGTTTCCTCGTCTGCTTGTCTACTCCGATATTCCCCGGCGCAACAACCGATGTTCACCAGCCACGCTCGAGTAGTTTTATATTTTATACGATACAGACGAAGCATCGGAGATATCGAGAACACGGTTATTTGCAATGAAATTCTACGGACGTGGTCGTGAATTCCAAGACTTGTGACGTGCACGCGCGTAAAACACACGTACAAGCCGTGAAATCCAAAGAATGCAAATGTGACTCACGACGTACGAAAACAATCTTTCACGCTGGCTTCTATTCATTTCTGCTTCTACGACATCAAACGCAAGCACAATTGTTGTGTTATAAGTTGAGCAAAATTGGACAAATAGCACGAGTGCTTGAATCTAATCGATGGATCCGAGGAATGTTTATGAAAATCTTTCGGTTCGTTGGAAATATTATATAGATTCAGTTACGCGTGTAGAATATATGTATAATATAGAATATGCTGTATACAGAACATAGAATCTACATGATACTGTATTATATATAATAAATAATAATTTAATCATTTAAGATAATTCTATAGAATGTTCCATCTGTGTAGATTCTAATCAAATACCGAATACCTGAACGCCAAATTCCAAATTAAATTCTCAGCTAACGAAAATTAAATTAAATTAAATTGTACTAATTTAAATTTTTAACCGGTGAAAATTGAATTCTGAACCAAACGAAAAGTCAAAAGTTAAATAATCGGTTGTTAAATGATCCGAAGAACGAAAAATGAGAATGAATCTTTCAAGTCTTTGCAAAACAATGTTATATGATTTTGTCGAATAGTTCTCGTACAAATTATTAGTATTTTATTAATTATATACCGATATATAACTATTTTTATTAATTAAATACTTATTTATATTTTATTAATTATATTTAATAAATAAAAGTTCAAATTTATATTTAATTATATTTAACAAAATTATTATTATTCTTACTTGAATTGAAAGTCGAAAATCTTAGTTAGATTTGTTATTGGCTAAATATTGAATCGAACTCGAATTGCAATGATTTCGTTCACTGTAATTCTCATATATTGTTATATCTTTGAAATTTAATTCTTTTTACAAAAAAGTCAAACTTCTTCGAGTACAGTGTATATGTATAATATCACATGCGAAATATTTTATCGAAGCACGTTGTACATAAATCTGGTTAACAGCTAACACTATTACACGCCGAGCGTGTTTAAAATAAATAACACAACTGTTGCGTGTTAATGTGTATTATCCAGTTAGCAACGATTTATCACAATATTACGAATATTATGCTTAATCGAGTTATATATATATATATATAATATTTATATATTTTATATTATAATTTTATATATATTATATTATATATTATATATCCATATATATTTTATATTTTCGAGTTATATATTATATTATATATTATATATATATTATATATCCATATATATTTTATATTTTCGAGTTATATATACTATATATATTATATTTCTCTTATATATATTATATATATTATATTTTCCCGTAAGAATGACGATAGGCAACATTTTCTGTGTCGCGTTGAAAATTTTTTAGCCCACAAAATTCGTCCACATTCGATTTAAATCCTTTGTTCAATTTAAAAAATTTCTTTTATGTCTCGTTTGCAATTCCTTTCGATCAATTTGTAACATCGAATTTTTGTTTCTTGACACTTGGGATGATGAAAGAAAATTCCGTACCATTGATAATTAATGATTTAACGAGAAATTTAAAGAAACTCGCGTTGTTTGCCCCCTAATGGGTTAATCAATATTATCGAGAGAGGTTAAACACCAGTTGGCTGTACACTAGTTCAAATTGGCATAGGGCAAACGCGCCCTTAGCCTAGGGCCCTTTAACTAGCAAACTCCTGGTATAACTCTGGTGTTACTTCCGTGATTGGACTTTGGTCCCGATGGTAGATTGATGACGTTTCTAGGGGAAAAAAAAAAAAAAAAATCGGGATCGTGAATCGAGTAAACCGCATTGGAAGTTTTTCCAACTACGTTATTACTAGTTTTACTTTTTCTCGCTTTGAAATGTTAATTACATATTCATACAAAGTCACAAAAAGTGTTGCTATTCTCACAGACAAGTATTGTGTAGCATGAATTTATGACGCACGATGGTACCGTTTTTTTAAAATAAATTGCAACAGTCGGTACGAGTAGTTTTTCCATAAATTGCGGGAGATTGCCTTGGACGTATGACGAACTCGTCCGGATGATATCACTGTTTGTATTCTAAGTATCACTGTCGCTTTCCATTTTAAAATAAGGGCAGAAATTACTAAATGAGAGGTAATTAGTTTATTATTTATTTTGCCTGTTTAAATTATTTATTAAATGTTATATTTATATTTAAAACTGAGAAAATATTGCAACTTTGGGACGAAAGATTCTCAACGTGGGCAACAGGCCCCAAAAAAATGGTCCAAACTCTTTTCCCGAAAAGCTTCTGCATTGTAAAACGTCCTCCATTTGACGATCATTCGCCAGGTGGAAACATCATGAGCAATATGCGTGTACACGCTAGATCGGACAACGAATCGATGCTCGCCACGCAAATTGCGCGACTAAATTATTGAAATTGTTTCGACGTTTCACCTTCGAATGTATTATTTCTAGTGCACGATCGTGAACGAAACTTAATCGCTCGTAAATAACAAAAGTGAAGAACAAAGTTTGCGTTTGAAATAGAAAAATACGCCTAAGAAAGTGGTTTATGTTTATTGTTAGTTTCGTACGCGTATTTCGAAAAATTAATCGTATCGAAATTGAGAAAGAATCTTACCGTGTATGTGAAAAAGAGGAAAGAGTTTCCGTTTCATACGTGTTCTTTTTATCATAATGCAAAATTAAAGAAACTGAGATACGTTAAAAAACGTTTGTGACAGCAGTTATAAATAATTAGATAAAAAATCGAAAGACTGAAAGATAAAACAAAAAGCAAGGGTTTTCAAAATCGTTAATAAGTCGATAACTATTTTTTATGCATTTTATAAAATGTCTAAAGAATCTCGTTCAAAAATAAAGCAATATATAAAAAACAATAGTAAAAAATATATGTATGTATAATTTTATGTATTATATTATTATACAACGATAGATTAAAATACATTTCACCGCAGCATGTAATTTTTGCAAAATGTTCTAAATTATTATATTGTTAGAGTGTCATTCTATTATTACGTAAAATTAAAATTATATCATTATTTGAAAATTGTCAAATTGTTTTTTTGAAAATTTTTGACTGAAATTTATCATGTATTAATCGTTCCAAGAAAATAACATTGATCATTGTAAAAATCAACGTGTCAGTAGGTAAAAATAACTTTTTATTTATGTCCCCTTTTTTAAATTACATTCCTAGAAATATAAATTTGTGCAAATATCAGCACTCTACTAATAAATATTAATAGAACAGAAAAGTTTAAATCATCATTCAGTATTATCTAAATTAAGTATTATTTATACATTGTTTTCATCTTATAAAACCTTCAGTTATATTTTAATGATACTCTAATGTTATTTGATATTGATATTAGTATCAGTAGACATTATTTATAATGTGATTTGGCAAAATATTTTCTAAAATGATCCATTGATTACGTAATATTATTCAATTTAAAAAAAACCTTTCAAAACAGATAATGAAGATTTATAAAATAAATTTATAAAAAAATTATTAACAGACTGAATTGCAACTTATGTACAAAATCACGGGCATGAACGTTGCGATTCAGCTTTTTTGCCATGAAAATAATATGGAACGTTTTTTCTAAGGAACGTGTCAACTGTCAGACATATTTTTTTCACCGGGTAAATATTAGTCGCACTCAATAAAGATTAATTGCTGTCAATGCGTGATTGATAAACTGCACTTGTACGCGGCGAATTCTTTTTGCCGAGCCTTTTTCCTTCAAAAATTGATCGCTGAAAAATGATTGCAGAATATCTATTCATCTGTGGAAAAGAAAAAGCATGTAATGTTACTAATTAAGCTACAAGTAGTGCGAAGTACAATTATGAAAAATAAATAACTGTGACACTTTTCATTTAACAAACTACGTAGTAAGTGTTCATCGCAGTGTAATTATAATTCGAATAATCTAATTTATGAATTACGATTATGATAATCATTGTGGTATTTATTAATGATAACTTTATTAAATAAGAAAGACGTGTCAGATAAAATTTAAAAAATTCTGACAATGTTACGAGTATGCCAATTGTTTATCTAAAATGCCTGTTTTTATTTAATTAATTATTCAGAAACATTATTTTCTTATATTTATTATTTCATTTATTTATTTATTACTTATTATATATTATTTTCATATATTATATCATCTATTACTATATTTGTGTTTATTATTTCATTTGTTTATTACTTGTATTTAATATATAAGAAAATGTTTAAAACTGGGTTTATGTGACAATGTAATGATTAATTTGTTCTCGAGATACGAATGTCACCTAAGTTTTTTAGACGCAATATGCGACATGTCATCTTGCGATTTGAAAAAATATTACATCAAGTAAAAAAGTGTACAACTTTTAACCAGTTGTTTAAAGAAATGTCCCGGAAATTACTGACTTCTAAACTCGTGCACTTTAATAGTTTTTTACTCTAAACGAGGTTAAATGTTACACGTTATATTTAAAAAGACTAAAAATAAAAGTTTGAAATTAATCATCACGTTATACCATCCTTTTAATAACATACAACTTTGTTTGAAACATTTTTTTTTGCAATAATAAATAGTTTCCGGGAAGTTAATTTAAAAAACTTGAAAAATCAATAATCAAGATATGTAAAATAATAAATGCAGTCCTAGAAGCAACAGATAAATATTTTATATTAATATCTTAATTTATTAATATAACATTACTGATCATTTTTAATAAGAAATTTAATAAATTATTAACTGTTAAAATTAACCATATTATTCATATAATATCATTTATCTTATAAAAATATATTATATATTATATATGTTACACATAGGATAAATATTATAAAATATATAAAAATAGAATTAGGAAATCGTTTATATAACATTATTTATTCTATCTAAGTACATTATATATACCATCGACCATTTTTAAGTAAATTTACCGTTTTTTACACGATCGTAAAAATTAGTTATCGGAAAGTAAATTAATTTCTTCAATTTTTTTTTCTTTTTCTTTTTATATAGACTGATGGATATAACTATGAAATGATACAAATATCACGCAAGCAAGGAATCGTTTTTTTCTCCAACGCGTTATTCAAGATAATTTCAGATTTGTATTATTATTCCAGAATTCACGTTCGCATTAAAATGTGCGTGTAATTATGATATGTTGTACGTTACATTTGCATAATGTGAATATTCTCAAGCGGATCTGCTCTCATTACAGTGATTTTGTATTCTACGTTATAATTTATTTTTTACGTGGAAACACGCCCGGCGAGTATCAGCTTGCACGATGAATTTGGTACGAAATTAATTTTCATTAGTTCGGTGTATGTGCAACGTGCTTCGATAAAAACTGTCCTCTATCGATTTCATCGACAAATTTTTCGTTCGTTATACATACACGAGCACGTGTTTCTTTTTTGAGCCTTACATCGTATCAAAGGCGAGATCAAGCTGATTTAAATAAAACGTAAATCTTATAATAAAGAATTTTACAAGTTTTAATAAAAAGAATTTTACGATCTCAAAATTAAAGGGAAATACTGTTTCGACTTGGTTCTCAAATTGTTTAACTGTTGGAGATGTATTGAATTAAAAACAATAAATTCTTCGAATTACAATATTAGGACTCAAAGTTGGCTAACTGGCGGTTCTTGCCCCTACTCTCCTGATCGCTATCCCCTCCACTCGACCTGCTTGGCAGGGAAATCAGCAGTGGAGGGGGTAGCGCCAACGTTCGAAAAAGTAGGGGCAAGGATCGTCAGTTAGCCAGCTCCGAGTTAGACGATGCAACAAAACTAAAAACAACTCAGAATGAGCTAAGAGCTAATTGTATTTTTCATAAACGTCGCAAACACTTTTTTTTTTTAATTTCTTCGGCATTGTAAATTTATGTGTTTCGAATTTCTTTTTATTGAAAAATGAATATTATTCGAAACGCGAAGTTTGTCTCGTTACAAACCTTGTTTCTCTAACGAATCGTCTAAATCTTTCTCGCAATTTGTCACACGAGGATCACGATATTCTCAAAGTTTTTAATTGATGCCTTTAGAAAGTTCACGCGCTGAAGCAATTAACAGCCGTGGCCATAACCGAGAACTGAATGAAATCAGGCCTCGTGTTTGCGCTTACTGTTAGAATTCTCCGTGTGGCTGAGAAATTAAACCAGCCTCTGGCTCATTTCTCCGCGCTGCAATTTTGTACACTCTTTGCTGCTGATCCGACTTCTTTTCATTATTCTTGGCCTTTGCTGCAGCTCCTTTCAAGTGTTCAATTTGGCATTCAGCTTTACTTGCGCGCAGCGCGAATGTTTCTCCTGGCAGTTTCAATTTTTCCTGAGCTACGCGCTGGTCTTTTTCTAAAACCCAGCTACAAAGAGCGTACAATCGTTATTAAATGATGGTTGTTGTTGTTGCAAACGATCTTGCATCACTGAGAGAAATCTTTCATTGAAAAGATATTACAGCATTCTTCGTTTTTTTTTTTTTTTTCATTCTTTCTGTTTTGTCTAAAATTTTTAAAACTGTTTATCTTCTATTTATTCGTGAAACTACCCAACAGCTAAAATTTTTGCAGAAATTTGTGTCATTAGGAAACAGTTTGTTTGTTTTATTTTTTAATAATATATTATTTCTGCTCAAAAAGTTAAATTATAAGTAATATTTTATAAGTAATATTTTTTAGATAATTTTAGTTAAATATAAGTAATATTATTATAAATATTATATTATAAAATATACTAAATATATTATGAGTAATAATATTATAAACGTTATAAATATTATATTATAAAATATAAGTAATAATATTATAAGTAATATTTTTTAGATAATTTTTGTAATATTCATTGCTTAACACTCTTTTACTTAAATGTTCAATGTACAGTTTTGACTATTGCAAAACAAAGTTTTAATTATCATTATCAAAATTTCTAGTTAATCATCATGTCGATAGGTCTTTTTGATCTAAGGTGAATGTTCTTTCTTCTATTTTTACGAAAACCAATATTCACGTCACGATTTTGCTGCATTGAAACAAGGAAAGGAAAATAGGAACTATTTACGTTCGAATTTTCAGTGTTGATACAACAGAACAATCGACGGAATTTATGTTTAAGATTAAAGCGTTTAAATTGTAACTAATAAATGCTGTTGAACCGAAGTCAATTTGAATCACGAATAGTTTTACAAATTGAAATTGTAAACGTTTCATGCGTAACGATCTAACACTGTGAACAGAAATAGAAACATTTCAACGAAGCCGTAAAGCTTTCCATTTACTTTCCATTGTATTCTAGTTTTTTCGATCTTTCTTTGATTCGTTAATTGATGTATCGATGATCAATCGTTCCGATGGTCAGTATTCCAACAAACTTCTCTACTTATTTCTGAAATTGTAAGAATTAATTTACACGATACACTTTCTATTTAAAAATTGGATATTACGCGCTCGATATTTAGGAATTTAGTGTTTGGCATTTGTTATTTAGGAAGACTTGGAACATTGAACAGGTATATATAAAATATGCTATCAGGGTTTTCAGGTCCTCTGTACAGACACATCACGTGAAAGCAGGATTTAGAAAGCATAACTAACAAACTATGTAAGTACATAGAGAGTTCAAAGAGAATTGGCATTTGTAGTTTCTTGCAGATACACAATTGATGACTTTAATAGCTGTTTCAGCTAACTAACTAGAAATTGCTTCTTTCCGAGTATTAATTTTCCAACAGAAAGAAAAATGAAAGGAAGAAAATTCATTGGAATTTTCATTTGATTTATATATATATTTTTATAGATATAAAATTTTATATACGTAGATATGTATAATTTATAAATGGTACGACTGAATTCAGAGTGAATTCTGGAATAATTATGTTACAGTTAATGCGTTGCTCATCTGGCGTTTGAATTTCTATAAATATTTAGAAACCATGATACACGCACGTGACATGAACAAACGCCCATAATGATAAGAGGATATTATCTAACTCAAAGAGATAGCAAGCGTGTGTTTTAAAATAGATGTCATTACAACAACGGTTTTAAGCCTTCCTGAAGTCAGTCGTAAAATAACAACAATAACATTGAATTAAACACAAAAGTTATCTAGAAAAATATATTTAATTTCTTGAGGAAGAAGTATTATAGAGAAGCAGAAGAAGTAAATTATTTTATGATAAATTTCTTGTGAAAGTAATAATATCTGCTTACTAATAATAGCGAACAATAATAATAATCCATGTGCAATAAATTGTAATTTTTCTAACGTGTACTCACGACGTGTTTAAGTTATTCGATTCTCTTGAACATAATTCGCTTGGATCATCGAAATATTCCTTTCAAAATCATTCACTTATTAACCGAGTAATTTCGTAAAGACTACTGGAATTAAGAAATTAACAATTAATAAAGATAAATTGATCGTAGTCTGATCGATCTTGGCCTTCGTAGATGAAATTAGAACGTAATTCATCTTTCATAGAAACAACAGACGAATAAGTGAAGATATTATTGTATTCGAAAAATTGGGATCCCAGCGACGAATTAACTCGTCCCTCTCGGTTGAATGATTGTCGCGCGTATTAATCTCGACTTTTATCTCAGTTTATCCGGAGATAGCTCACATTCTTGCGCGACATGTCAGAGTTGCGTAGACTCTTTTCAATTTTGCCCAATCCATCCTGATATTTTTCAAACCAGCGGGTGGCGAATTCCAAAAGTTAATTGCATTCTTTTTTTTTTCCGTGGTAAATACCACGATCGTCGTAAACAGGTTGGTTTCGCCCGCGAGAACGTAATAAATATTGTCGGCTCGATGAAATATGTTACTTTCGTCTAATGACTAAACAAAAATAGAGAAAAAGAGGGGAAGGAGAAACGACTAAAAAATGCTTGGAGAAAATTGAATGCTTTCTGAAAATTTGAATTTGTTGCCCACGTGGCGCTCGCTTTTCACGGCCAAAAGTCAATTTTTCCAAGTTTGAAAGTCCAAAGTATTGCTTCGTTTCCTCTGAAGAGGAAATTGCAGAATTTGCAGAAATGAAATTTAAAAATGAGATTTAAATGACAGTAGGCTTTTTAGATTAAATGACAATAGGGGTTTTAAATATTCAATTCGATTTCAAGTGCTTTCTAATCAATCTCAGTCAAACTAAATATTAAATTGTAGAGTTCGAATTTCAATTTCAATTTTGTGGAAATTTTAGGTGCAACAACTATTCGCATGTTACACACACATTTATCATACATTTTACAATGTATATACGTACTATTTTTATACTTTCGTCAGCCTCTTGCGCTGAAATGACGTGTCACGCACGTCGAGAATTCCTTGTCCCAAACATTGCAACATCTCCTCAGTTTTAAGTATATTTAAGTATAATCCAGGCCAAAATTGTAACATAGTAATAATAAATTTATTACTTCTCAATAATTTCTATCCAGTAATACAAAAACCGACGGGCTTAAAAAGAAATCGACGAATTATTGTACACGGTCTCTCGTTACGGTCCGCGCAAGTGGTCAAAAGGAAATCGACACGAAATCGATTCTAAACGAATTCCTTCCATTTTACATTTGCGCGCGTGCATGCCGTTCAGTCGGAAATGAAAATTCACGCACAATTTTTCAATCACGTTGTCAATCATTTCACGCGTCGGCAAATGTTTTCAATTTCGGCGAGAAAAACTCGCACGGCCAGACGACCGGCGGCGAATGAAGCCCCCGGGCTAAGCCGCGGGATTATTGATAATTCCTCGAAGAAAATAGCCGGCGCTAGCTAGGAAATAACGCTGCCCGATGCGTAGGGCTGGTAAATCGATTTATTTATTGATTTTAACTCGGAACGGACGAGCGTACTAAATCCCGCGAACGATAGCCCGAGACAGCTCGTAACCATATTCGCATCCAGATACTTTACGACACGGATCCATGCTATTTATCTTCGACTTCTCTCTACCTACCTGCTTGCTGCTGCAAGACACGGATGGAATTCGAATTGCACTCTCCGTCGCTTTGCTTGCCTCGAGAACGGGGAACTTTCTAACGGGTCGGGAGGGAGCGTGAACGATCTCCGTAGACTCGCCGCTACTGGAAAATCCCCCCGGTGAAGCTAATGGAGTAAACTGTTACCAAGTTCGTCCGTTTCCTCTTAACCGTTTCCAGCGACGTTCCTTTTTTTTCTTTTTCTTTCTCCCATTTTTTTTTTTTTTTTTTTTTGCTCCCTCTGTTTCTCGTTACATGACATCGTGTGATAGCGAGTCGAAAGATCTCCTGTTCCCTTGGTCCCTCGATCTTGGGTACCAAGTGACACAGCGAAGAAACTGGACGAGAAACTGTTGTCCGATTTTCCAAACCGACGGATGAGAAGCAATTGAATTTTGAATGTCATTATTCAATCGAAAGGAAATCGTGTAATTTACTTGGTCTCGGTTTAAAACTATCGAAGTGGTCGAAATAATTAATTCATTTTTTTTTTTTTTTATTACGTATACATTACAGATGCAAAATAGTGTATTTTCAGAGGTTTAAATGATTCTTTTTATAAAATATCACGAATAAAAGTTTGCGCATTCTACTGTGTTTCTATTTTTTTTTTCCACTTTGATGTCTCTGATGAAAATATAAATATAATAAAAATATATATAAATATATATATTTATAAACATTTAAATATAATAAAAAAATATATAAATATATATATATTTATAAACAGATAAATATAATAAAAATATATATATATTTATAAATATTTAAATATAATAAAAAAATATATTTATAAATATTTAAATATGATAAAAAAATATATAAATATATACATATTTATAAATATATAAATATAATAAAAAAATATATAAATATATATATTTATGAATATATAAATATAATAATATATATATATATATATATAACGTCCATATATAATATAATAATCTATATATATAAATATGACGTCCATTGATACATAATTACAATCTAATGACAGTTATATGCAATGTTTTATTGCCTGTCAAGCGGCTTGCTGCGTATTTCGTTATCAAAAATATCGAAAATGTGCATTGCACATTGCACGTTGGGAATATTTGTATAATGCGACGTTTTCGAAGAAGAATGTGTCGAAAATTGGACGCGAAGATTGATCGCAATGAAATGACCACGAGCATCGAGTACCAGATACGAAACAGTGCTGCTGCGTCGAGTCAGAGGGATTACAAGTGGGAGTATAATCGTTAGCGGACTCGTTTCATCGTTCATTTCGAACGTTCGTTGTTCCGTTCGTTTCGAGAGATCTTTTTCGTGCGATGGATTCGTGCGGACGGTATAATTGATATCGTCTCTCTCGAACACGGCAGCGGGACGCGAGGAAATGAAACGCGGGACAAAGCTGCCAGAGACACGCGCACGAAGGAACGCTCGAGTAAACTATCAAATTATACCGCGAGATTTTATTTGCACGGCCGAAAATTCCCCTCGTCCAGTCGAGACGAGGTTGGGATTTTTCGAAAATTGCTTCCCCGTCCGGTTGACCGTGAACCGAGCAAGAACCGAGCTCGTCCGATTGAAACTTCGCTTCTTTTTCCAGGTGGGAAACAAAAAGTCTTTGGTCGTTTGGTCATTTCTATCGAATTGAATCCGAAGTATTAGGCATAGTAGAAGTCTGTTCGCGACTGCAGATGCAAACATATATATATATATTTTTTTTTTGGAAATTGGAGCAAATTTTTTTCTGAAATTTTTCTACTTACCTGCAAGAAAATATATATGCAATCTTTTGAGTTTGAGTAAATTTGGAAATTAAATTAAATTGCAGGTTGTAGGTTGCCAATAATTGGTCAGTAATGATCAAAATCGGTTACATCTGTAAAGTTTATTTATAAATGTTATAAATAATAAATTTAATTATAATAAAATAAATAAATTATAAATAAATAAATATTTTTTTAATTTATTTATTTTTTTTTTTGGAAATTGGAGCAAATATTTTTTTGAAATTCTTCTACTTACCTGCAAAAAAATATATGTGCAATCTTTTGAGTTTGAAAATTAAATTAAAATGCAGGATATAGGTTGCTAATAATTGGTCAGTAATAATCAAACTCGGTTACATCTGTAAATCTTATTTATAAATTTTATAAATAAATAATAAATTTAATTATTAATAATAAATAAAATAAATAAATTATTATTAATAATAAATAAAATATAAAAATATGAAAATAAATAAATTATTATAAATAAATAAATTTATTTATTTAAATGAGTTATACAATAAAAAAATTATATTAATAAAATTCTGTAAATTCATTTCGTCAGTAATACTGAAAAAACTAATTTTATCTTCTTCTCGTCTATAAGTGTATTGAAATTATAATAAATATAATATACATAAAACAATAAAAATATATAGTTTCGCCAGTAGGAAAAAAAGTTTAACTTTCAATGGTAGAAGAATAATGTGCCAATAATAATACAAGGTATTTACATTTTATTTATAATCATGGTATCCTTTTTTCCCTTAAAATATTATTCATTTTTAATAAATCTTCTGTCATATTGCTCAAGCATCTCCGCGATGAAACAACTATGATAAAACAATTTCCACGTTCAATATCGCGCATCGTACGATAGCGTTTCAACAAAGTTGCTGATAAATATTTATTTGCATATTTCACTTATTCAATTTAATACTAACGATGCTGGAATGTTAATGAAACAATTAATTAACGTCGAAAAATGTTTCACGCAAAAGTGAAATAGTTTCGAAGGTTCGATATAACTAACATTTTTCTGCATATGAAAATACAATATAATGTTTCATACGACGTGTGTTTTATCAGAGTCGCTGGTTTAGCAAATATTTTAATTCCAATTTTGTAAAATTTATCGTACGTAAGACAAAGAAAGTTATTCTCTTCAGTATAAAATTAAAATTAAAGTATCTATCAAATTGGCTTTTTTGATGTAAGCAGGTAGCGTTGAAATGAATTAATTGATGTATTAAAAATATTGATTATATCGGGTAATCTCCTCGAATCATTTTCCTGTATAATTAATAGTTTCAATTTCACGTTTCAGCATCCAACTTTCTCAAACGAAAAGATTCACCAGCAACAAAAAATGTTATCAAAAGTGTACAAACACCTGTCATTTTGTGATAAAATAATCTGTATATATATGTGTGTGTGTGTGTGTGTGTGTGTGTGTGTGTGTGTGTGTGTGTAATATGGACATTATTTTATCGCAAAATGACAGGTGTTTATATACCTTTGAGCGCCAGTGTACGTACGTACACTACATCGTACAGGAATAACATTTCCAAAAGTTAAATTATAACGTACGAGCGGGCGAAATAAGTCATAAACAGTGGCCATTGCAGCGTTTATCAGTATCGGGAAATTAACATCGCGTTTTCGCAAGACCAATTCGCAAATTCGTAATAAAAACTTTTAATTGAGCAGTCGTGCCCTCTGTGATATTCGTGAAATTACTCCTGACCTACTTGGTCGCGAATGGTATTAAATGGAATGTAACCGCTGTACAAAAACACTATGGTTCACGTATTCAGGATTTTGCTCGCATGTTTTTCAACCATTTTTTTTTTTTTTTTTTTTTTTTTTTTAATGAAACATCAAAATATGAGAAAAAACTACT